>NC_053496.1:186603758-186814823 GCF_905171775.1 Rana temporaria | reverse complement strand
TCATTTATATTTTAAATGATGGGTAAAATTCCTTAAAAAATATTTAATTCAGTAAGTTACTGGAAACCATGGCTTTGTATTTTGGAGTGGAAGAACTATAATGAGGGATTGTCAAGTTAGTAACACTAAGTCTGTTCTTAAAGCGGAGGTTCACCCAAAAATCAACTTTCTGCCATTAGATCCACCATACTGCTGACATCTGCAGTATGCTGTTTTTTTTTTTTGTACTTATCGTTTTATCAGACGTTGTTATCCGGCTCCGAGCGGGGATTCCTTCCAGGTATAGGCGTTCCTAAGCCAAGCGGAGTTGATTGACGGGCTGCTAAAGCGCGTCACGCCTTCTGAAAATACCCGAAGTGACACTTGGGTGTTTACGGCGATATACGGCGCCTGACGTGTAGAGCTGACTGCGCAGGCGCCGTAAACACCCGAGTGTCACTTTGTATTTTCGGAAGGCGTGACGCGCTTTAGCAGCCCGTCAATCAACTCCGCTTGGCTTAGGAACGCCTATACCCGGAAGGAATCCCCGCTCGGAGCCGCATAACAACGGCTGATAAAACAATAAGTACAAAAAAAAACGCATACTGCAGATGTCAGCAGTATGCTGGATCTAATGGCAGAAAGTTGATTTTTGGGTGAACCTCCGCTTTAACTTTCCTATATGCTAATAATCCAAATACTTAAAGCGAGAGTTCACCCAAAAATAAATTTTTAACATTACATTCAGCCGAGTTGTCCTAATGACAATTGGCAGTTTTTTTTTTTTTTTTTTTTCCCCCGTACATATCGACTTTAACCGCCGCTTCCGGGTATGTCTTCTTCCGGACTGGGCATTCCTATCTGATTGACAGGCTTCCGACCGTCGCATACAGCGCGTCACAAGTTGCCGAAAGAAGCCGAACGTCGGTGCGGCTCTATACGGCGCCTGCGCATCGACGTTCGGCTTCTTTCGGCAACTCGTGAAGCGCAATATGCGACGGTTGGAAGCCTGTCAATCAGATAGGAATGCCCAGTCCCGCAGAAGACATACCCAGAAGCGCCGGTGAAAGTCGGTATGTACGGGGGGGGGGGGGGGGACTGCCGATTGTCAGTCATTAGTCATCAAAGGTAAATATATATCAAAAAAGAACTAGCTCCCCCATAGTGAACTGTCTAGTTCCCATCCCTCTAAATGACCTGTATAGTAATAATGAAGAAAGGTCATTTAGCAGGATAGGAACTAGCTCCTTCATAGTGAACTGTCTAGTTCCCATCCCTCTAAATGACCTGTATGGTAATAATGAAGAAAAGTAATTTAGCGGGATAGGAACTAGCTCCCTTATAGTGAGCCGTCTAGTTCCCATCCCTCTAAATGACCTGTATGGTAATAATGAGGAAAGGTCATTTAGCGGGATGGGAACTAGCTCTCTCATAGTGAGCCGTCTAGTTCCCATCCCTCTATATGACCTGACCACTAGGGGGCAAAAAGGTTATTCTGTGGGATAGGAACTAGCCTGTTCACAGTGAGCAGGCTAGTTCCCATCCTCAGAATTGACCCGGTGGAATCTGCAGGATGGCAACTAGCTCCTTCATAGTGAACAGTCTAGTTCCCATCCCTCTAAATGACCTGTATGGTAATAATGAAGAAAGGTCATTTAGCAGGATAGGAACTAGCTCCTTCATAGTGAGCCGTCTAGTTCCCATCCCTCTAAATGACCTGTATGGTAATAATGAAGAAAGGTCATTTAGCAGGATAGGAACTAGCTCCTTCATAGTGAACCGTCTAATTCCCATCCCTCTAAATGACCTGTATGGTAATAATGAAGAAAGGTCATTTAGCAGGATAGGAACTAGCTCCTTCATAGTGAGCCGTCTAGTTCCCATCCCTCTAAATGACCTGTATGGTAATAATGAAGAAAGGTCATTTAGCAGGATAGGAACTAGCTCCTTCATAGTGAACCGTCTAATTCCCATCCCTCTAAATGACCTGTATGGTAATAATGAAGAAAGGTCATTTAGCAGGATAGGAACTAGCTCCTTCATAGTGAGCCGTCTAGTTCCCATCCCTCTAAATGACCTGTATGGTAATAATGAAGAAAGGTAATTTAGCAGGATAGGAACTAGCTCCTTCATGGTGAACCGTCTAGTTCCCATCCCTCTAAATGACCTGTATGGTAATAATGAAGAAAGGTCATTTAGCAGGATAGGAACTAGCTCCTTCATAGTGAACCGTCTAGTTCCCATCCCTCTAAATGACCTGTATGGTAATAATGAAGAAAGGTCATTTAGCAGGATAGGAACTAGCTCCTTCATAGTGAACTGTCTAGTTCCCATCCCTCTATATGACCTGTATGGTAATAATGAAGAAATGTCATTTAGCGGGATGGGAACTAGCTCCTTCATAGTGAGCCGTCTAGTTCCCATCCCTCTAAATGACCTGTATGGTAATAATGAGGAAAGGTCATTTAGCAGGATGGGAACTAGCTCCTTCATATTGAACTGTCTAGTTCCCATCCCTCTAAATGACCTGTATGGTAATAATGAGGAAAGGTCATTTAGCGGGATGGAAACTAGCTCCTTCACAGTGAACTATCTAATTCCCATCCCTCTAAATGACCTGTATGGTAATAATGAAGAAAGGTCATTTAGCAGGATAGGAACTAGCTCCCTCATAGTGAACTGTCTAGTTCCCATCCCTCTAAATGACCTGTATGGTAATAATGAGGAAAGGTCATTTAGCAGGATAGGAACTAGCTCCCTCATAGTGAACTGTCTAGTTCCCATCTCTCTAAATGACCTGTATGGTAATAATGAAGAAAGGTCATTTAGCAGGATAGGAACTAGCTCCTTCATAGTGAACCGTCTAGTTCCCATCCCTCTAAATGACCTGTATGGTAATAATGAAGAAAGGTCATTTAGCAGAATAGGAACTAGCTCCTTCATAGTGAGCCGTCTAGTTCCCATCCCTCTAAATGACCTGTATGGTAATAATGAAGAAAGGTCATTTAGCAGGATAGGAACTAGCTCCCTCATAGTGAACTGTCTAGTTCCCATCCCTCTAAATGACCTGTATGGTAATAATGAAGAAAGGTCATTTAGCAGGATAGGAACTAGCTCCCTCATAGTGAACTGTCTAGTTCCCATCCCTCTAAATGACCTGTATGGTAATAATGAAGAAAGGTCATTTAGCAGGATGGGAACTAGCTCCCTCATAGTGAACTGTCTAGTTCCCATCCCTCTAAATGACCTGTATGGTAATAATGAAGAAAGGTCATTTAGCAGGATAGGAACTAGCTCCTTCATAGTGAACCGTCTAGTTCCCATCCCTCTAAATGACCTGTATGGTAATAATGAAGAAAGGTCATTTAGCAGGATAGGAACTAGCTCCTTCATAGTGAACCGTCTAGTTCCCATCCCTCTAAATGACCTGTATGGTAATAATGAAGAAAGGTCATTTAGCAGGATAGGAACTAGCTCCTTCATAGTGAGCCGTCTAGTTCCCATCCCTCTAAATGACCTGTATGGTAATAATGAAGAAAGGTCATTTAGCAGGATAGGAACTAGCTCCTTCATAGTGAGACGTCTAGTTCCCATCCCTCTAAATGACCTGTATGGTAATAATGAAGAAAGGTCATTTAGCAGGATAGGAACTAGCTCCTTCATAGTGAACCGTCTAATTCCCATCCCTCTAAATGACCTGTATGGTAATAATGAAGAAAGGTAATTTAGCAGGATAGGAACTAGCTCCTTCATAGTGAGCCGTCTAGTTCCCATCCCTCTAAATGACCTGTATGGTAATAATGAAGAAAGGTCATTTAGCAGGATAGGAACTAGCTCCTTCATAGTGAACCGTCTAATTCCCATCCCTCTAAATGACCTGTATGGTAATAATGAAGAAAGGTCATTTAGCAGGATAGGAACTAGCTCCTTCATAGTGAGCCGTCTAGTTCCCATCCCTCTAAATGACCTGTATGGTAATAATGAAGAAAGGTCATTTAGCAGGATAGGAACTAGCTCCTTCATGGTGAACCGTCTAGTTCCCATCCCTCTAAATGACCTGTATGGTAATAATGAAGAAAGGTCATTTAGCAGGATAGGAACTAGCTCCTTCATAGTGAGCCGTCTAGTTCCCATCCCTCTAAATGACCTGTATGGTAATAATGAAGAAAGGTCATTTAGCAGGATAGGAACTAGCTCCTTCATGGTGAACCGTCTAGTTCCCATCCCTCTAAATGACCTGTATGGTAATAATGAAGAAAGGTCATTTAGCAGGATAGGAACTAGCTCCTTCATAGTGAACCGTCTAGTTCCCATCCCTCTAAATGACCTGTATGGTAATAATGAAGAAAGGTCATTTAGCAGGATAGGAACTAGCTCCTTCATGGTGAACCGTCTAGTTCCCATCCCTCTAAATGACCTGTATGGTAATAATGAGGAAAGGTCATTTAGCAGGATGGGAACTAGCTCCTTCATATTGAACTGTCTAGTTCCCATCCCTCTAAATGACCTGTATGGTAATAATGAGGAAAGGTCATTTAGCGGGATGGAAACTAGCTCCTTCACAGTGAACTGTCTAGTTCCCATCCCTCTAAATGACCTGTATGGTAATAATGAAGAAAGGTCATTTAGCAGGATAGGAACTAGCTCCCTCATAGTGAACTGTCTAGTTCCCATCCCTCTAAATGACCTGTATGGTAATAATGAAGAAAGGTCATTTAGCAGGATAGGAACTAGCTCCCTCATAGTGAACTGTCTAGTTCCCATCTCTCTAAATGACCTGTATGGTAATAATGAAGAAAGGTCATTTAGTGGGATGGGAACTAGCTCTCTCATAGTGAACTGTCTAGTTCCCATCCCTCTAAATGACCTGTATGGTAATAATGAAGAAAGGTCATTTAGCAGGATATGAACTAGCTCCCTCATAGTGAACTGTCTAGTTCCCATCTCTCTAAATGACCTGTATGGTAATAATGAAGAAAGGTCATTTAGCAGGATAGGAACTAGCTCCTTCATAGTGAACCGTCTAGTTCCCATCCCTCTAAATGACCTGTATGGTAATAATGAAGAAAGGTCATTTAGCAGAATAGGAACTAGCTCCTTCATAGTGAGCCGTCTAGTTCCCATCCCTCTAAATGACCTGTATGGTAATAATGAAGAAAGGTCATTTAGCAGGATAGGAACTAGCTCCCTCATAGTGAACTGTCTAGTTCCCATCCCTCTAAATGACCTGTATGGTAATAATGAAGAAAGGTCATTTAGCAGGATAGGAACTAGCTCTCTCACAGTGAACTGTCTAGTTCCCATCCCTCTAAATGACCTGTATGGTAATAATGAAGAAAGGTCATTTAGCAGGATGGGAACTAGCTCCCTCATAGTGAACTGTCTAGTTCCCATCCCTCTAAATGACCTGTATGGTAATAATGAAGAAAGGTCATTTAGCAGGATGGGAACTAGCTCCCTCATAGTGAACTGTCTAGTTCCCATCCCTCTAAATGACCTGTATGGTAATAATGAAGAAAGGTCATTTAGCAGGATAGGAACTAGCTCCCTCATAGTGAACCGTCTAGTTCCCATCCCTCTAAATGACCTGTATGGTAATAATGAAGAAAGGTCATTTAGCAGGATAGGAACTAGCTCCTTCATAGTGAGCCGTCTAGTTCCCATCCCTCTAAATGACCTGTATGGTAATAATGAAGAAAGGTCATTTAGCAGGATAGGAACTAGCTCCTTCATAGTGAACCGTCTAGTTCCCATCCCTCTAAATGACCTGTATGGTAATAATGAAGAAAGGTCATTTAGCAGGATAGGAACTAGCTCCCTCATAGTGAACTGTCTAGTTCCCATCCCTCTAAATGACCTGTATGGTAATAATGAAGAAAGGTCATTTAGCAGGATGGGAACTAGCTCCCTCATAGTGAACTGTCTAGTTCCCATCCCTCTAAATGACCTGTATGGTAATAATGAAGAAAGGTCATTTAGCAGGATAGGAACTAGCTCCTTCATAGTGAACCGTCTAGTTCCCATCCCTCTAAATGACCTGTATGGTAATAATGAAGAAAGGTCATTTAGCAGGATAGGAACTAGCTCCTTCATAGTGAACCGTCTAGTTCCCATCCCTCTAAATGACCTGTATGGTAATAATGAAGAAAGGTCATTTAGCAGGATAGGAACTAGCTCCTTCATAGTGAACCGTCTAGTTCCCATCCCTCTAAATGACCTGTATGGTAATAATGAAGAAAGGTCATTTAGCAGGATAGGAACTAGCTCCTTCATAGTGAGACGTCTAGTTCCCATCCCTCTATATGACCTGACCACTAGGGGGCAAAAAGGTTATTCTGTGGGATGGGAACTAGCCTGTTCACAGTGAGCAGGCTAGTTCCCATCCTCAGAATTGACCAGGTGAATCTGCAGGATGGGAACTAGCTCCTTCATTGTGAACTGGCTAGTTCCCATCCTTATACATAACCTGACCACTAGGGGGCAAAAAGGTTATTCTGTGGGATGGGAACTAGCCTGTTCACAGTGAACAGGCTAGTTCCCATCCTCAGAATTGACCAGGTTAATCTGGAGGATGGGAACTAGTCGCAACCCTAATTGTCTCCTACTTCCTCCCGACTCACCTCTCACCTGGAACTTCCTGTCTGTACGTGACATCACTTCCTGTCTTCCATAGAGACTTCCTGTGTGTGTAGGAGTGAGACCACCATCTTGTGGAGTTCAGAGGAACTGCAGCCCCTGAGAAACGTCTCTTAGTGTAGGCAGAGCCTTGTGCTGTGTGTGTATGTACTGTATATCCTTATAGATGGGGTCATCTCCACTCCCACCAAGGGGGAGAGAAATATATTGCTGCCTAATACCATTACAGGTTCACCCCCCTTTCCCGGCCAGGCAGGCTGCATGCTCATATTAAGAGTTTGGTATATAATTAACTGGCCTCACACTTTTATTTTGCTTTAAAGCGGAGTTCCACCTAAAAATGGAACTTCCGCTTAATCCACTCCTCGCCCCCTTACATGCCACATTTGGCATGTAATGTTTTTTGGGGGGGGAGTGGGGGCTTCAGGAGAAGGGGACTTCCTGTCCCACTTCCTCCTTCCGCCGAGGGGCTGGAAAGGCGATTAGCTTAATCGCCTTCTTGCAGCCCCTCCCTGTAGGCGAGTGCCTGTCCAATCGGAGCGGCGCCGCTCGCGCATGCGCAGTGCCGCTCGTGCATGCGCAGTGGGTGCCCGGCTGTGAAGCCGAAAGCTGACACTAGGAATGAAGACGCCGGCCGGCGAGGGGGGGGGGGGCGAGGAGCCCAGGCCGGCGCGTCGCTGGAGCCGTGGAGCAGGTAAGTGTCTGTTTATTAAAAGCCAGCAGCTACACTTTTTGTAGCTGCTGTCTTTTAATAAATTTAAAAAAAGGCTGGAACTCCCCTTTAAGGACCCCTTTCAAAATACCTAGTAGCTTGAAAGAGCGTGTAATGTAATTTTGGGGGACTCTACATAAATGGATACCACCAGAAGAGGCTACCCCCCCCCCCCCCCCCCCCCCCGATCATCATGATTGATTATACCCCTGACAACATTACCCAATGGCAACTCCAATGCATACGGCTAAGCTCACGAAGGCCACATCAACCAAATAGGTGACTCATTATGCTAGGGAACCTCTTCCTCTTCATAAGTGCCTAATCGGACATGCTGCAGTGCAGGTAGAGGGGTTCAGGTTCGGGTTTAAACTCAAAAACCCAGTTCTGCAAGGTGATTAACACTAATGCCGCGTACACACGATCATTTTTCGGCATGAAAAAAAAAACTTTGTTTTTCAGCATGTCCAAAAAACAATGTTTTTCCAACTTCTTTATTAAAAACGACGTTGCCCACACACCATCGTTTTTAAAAAATAATGAACAAAGCACGGTGACGTACAACACGTACGACGGCACTCTAAATGGGAAGTTCTATTCGCCTTTGGGCTGCTTTTAGCTGATTCCATGTTAGTAAAAGACGATTCGCGCTTTTCTGTCTGTTACAGCGTGATGAATGTGCTTACTCCATTATGAACGGTAGTTTTACCATAACGAGCGCTCCCGTCTCATAACTTGCTTCTGAGCATGCACGGGTTTTTACCATCGTTTTAGCCCCCACACGATAATTTTTTACAACCCGAAAAAACGGCATCGTTTAAAACGACGGTAAAAAATGCAGCATGTTCGAATTTTTTTTTTGGTCGTTTTTCAGAACCTGAAAAATTATGTGAAGCCCACACACCATCATTTAAAATGACATTTTTTAAAAACAACGTTTTTTTCAATCCCGAAAAATGATCGTGTGTACGTGGCATCAGGATCCATGGGATGGAACGGATGTTCATCCCCTCTGGCTGGAGTCAAACGTCCTTTATTTTATTTTTCCTGGAAGCAGAGTATTCCTCTCTAGGGAGAGATGCTCTGGCTCAAAATGTGTGTAATACTCTGGTTAGCTACAGGGACCTGTAGTCAGGAATGTATGCATTGTACAAAAACTCTATTTTTCTACTGATATTTATTTGTACGTGCGTTTCCCTTTCCCCTTCCACCTTATCGTATGGGATGCCCTTGCTCCTGGGCCCAGGAGTCATTTTTCTATATTCCTCAGCTGAGGGAACAGCTCATTTCTAGTGGAAGGTGAGTGTAGCACCCTCTACTTCAGTGTAGGCGCTAGATATCGTTTTTTGATTTGTAGAGCAGGTTAATTTAAGCAGGCTAGGCCTGTTTGTTTTGATCTGTGTGGGCTGGGAGTGGCCTAGAGTAGGCTGGTGACTCACAGGCAGTATCACTTCTTGGTTACCTCCCTCTGGCCTCTAGAAGATTCAAGAAGCATTGGAGGGGAAGAGAGGTGGAGCTGTCTGGTTTGTTCTAAGGAGCCCTGACCAATTCCCAACCTAGATTGGCAGAGCGGAATTGACCTCGGCTCGGATCTCGGACTAGGGCTTGCACGGTGCTCCACACCCCTGGCCCCCGTGCCACCCAGTGTCTACCAAGTCTCTGTCTCCATCTCCAGAGGCTTCAAGGACCTGAGGTGCAAGGGAGGTCTCCCCACTACTTCGGTCTCACCTCAGGTATGTGGCCCTCGTGACACAAGGACTGCATGTGAACATAGGAGGCATTTAAGGACCATAAAAAATGGTTTGCAGGAATCGGAACCACAAGGACACGTTCAGTATTGCAGGACTTCAGCTCCATATACAAGTGTCCTGCCTTGGAAACTCTATGTCCCTGAGGCCCCGTACACACGACAGAGGAACTCGACGTGCTTGGCACGTCGAGTTCCTCGTCTCGTTTTGGGATGAAGCCGCCGAGGAGCTCGGCGGGCCGCCTTCTCCTATAGAACAACGCGGCCAACGAGAAAATAGAGAACATGTTCTCTATTTTCTCGTCGAGCTCCTCGGCGGCTCCATCGAGCCAAAACTGTACAGACGACAGAGATTCTCGGCAGAATCCGGGTTTTGACCGAGTTTCTCGGCGAATTCTGCCGAGAATCTCTGTCGTGTGTACGAGGCCTGAGTGTTTTGTGTCTCTGCAAAAAAAAAATTCTGGTTCTTAAATGCCTCCTATGGTCACAAGTGGACAACATCCCCTGAAAAAGCCCAGATTGAGAGCGAAACATGTTGGGAACTACACCCAACTTGCTGTATCCATAAGGATTGCACTTTATGTACTTGTGAAATAGTTTTTAGACAATTTTTAACCATTTATTTATTTAAATAAAATGTTTATTTTTTTAAATATACCTTTCTAGATCGATTTATCTGTATATGCACCTTAAAGATCCCACAAATACTCCTTTATCCATTGAATTTGGGGATGTGTGGTTTGTCCGTGGTTAAAAATGTATCCCCTGATAAACAGAGACACTGCGCAAGGGAGAAATCCACGTTGTTAAAAAAAAATA
Organism: Rana temporaria; assembly: GCF_905171775.1. Classification (NCBI taxonomy): domain Eukaryota; kingdom Metazoa; phylum Chordata; class Amphibia; order Anura; family Ranidae; genus Rana; species Rana temporaria. The sequence continues at coordinate 186,804,930 of NC_053496.1, read as the reverse complement.
CAATATGTCAGGGCCCACTCTGCCATGACGCCACCCCGCTGATAGCTGTGCTCCCAGCCAATGCCCGCCAATGGCAGGGGCCCACTCTCCAGGGATCGATCCTCTGCATATGTGTGCCATAACACCACCCCGCTGATAGCTGGGCTCCAAGCCAATGCCCGCCAATGGCAGGGGCCCACTCTCCAGGGATCGATCCTCTGCATATGTGTGCCATAACACCACCCCACTGATAGCTGGGCTCCAAGCCAATGCCCACCGAAGGCAGGGGCCCACTCTCCAGGGATCGATCCTCTGCATATGTGTGCCATACCAGTACCCTGCTTATAGCTAGGGACTCAATAAGACCCAGCAGCCAATACTTCCAAAAGGTAAGAAAACACACGATCGTTTTTCGGCATTAAAAAAAAAAGTTTTTTTCAGCATGTCCAAAAAAACTAAGTTTTTCCAACTTCATCATTAAAAACGATGTTGCCCACACACCATCGTTTTTAAAAAATGATGAACAAAGCGCGGTGACGTACAACACGTACGACGGCACTCTGAAGGGAAAGTTCTATTCGCCTTTTGGCTGCTTTAGCTGATTCCTTGTTAGTAAAACACGATTCGCGCTTTTCTGTCTGTTACAGTGTGATGAATGTGCTTACTCCATTATGAACGGTAGTTTTACCAGAACGAGCGCTCCCGTCTCATAACTTGCTTCTGAGCATGCGCGGGTTTAAAACGTTGTTTTAACCCACACACGATCATTTTTTACAACCCGAAAAACGACATCGTTTAAAACAACGTTAAAAAATGCAGCATGTTCGAATTTTTTCTTTTTGTCGTTTTTCAGAACCCGAAAAATTATGTGTAGCCCACACACAATGATTTTAAATGACGTTTTTTTCATGCCGAAAAATGATCGTGTGTACGCTGCATAAGTGTTTGTGAAATCTTCCACCACAAAATGTACTCAGCCAATGAGAGGGAATGACTCAATTTTTATTTTAAAAAGACCTAGAGGACCGCCTTTTAAGTGTTGGGGTTAACGCGTTTCGTCCTGGAAGACGACTTGAGAAAACAGACCTCTTGCAAGAGTTTCCACCACAAAATGTACTCAGCCAATGAGAGGTAATGACTCCATTTTTATTTTTCTCCTGCTATCAATGGCCAACACGGTACAACACTTCATCCATGTCTTTGGTGATCTCTGATCTCCTTATGAAGTGTTTCTTACATGATGAAGATCAGCCATGGAGTATATCTGAGGTGTATATCAGGGTGTGCTTCTTCCCCACATGTCCACCAACATTCATATACAAGACATTTCCCGCACTCACTAATACACCTCAAGGGTTGTGTGGGGCCCCTGATGTACAGGAAGACAGGACTTCAGTGAGGAACATTTCCCTCACTCAGGAAAGTGGCTTCTCCCCCATGTGAGATCTCTTATGTTTGTAAAAAGTGCACCTATGTGAAAAACATTTCCCGCACTCAGGACAGGAATACGGTCTCTCCCCCGTGTGCAATTTCTGATGTGAGTTAAGAATGTACTTGCTTGAAAAACATTTCCCACACTCAGGACAGGAATGTGGCTTCTCCCCCGTGTGTGATCTCTGATGTAAGTTAAGACTGGACTTAGTTGAAAAACATTTCCCACACTCATTACAGGAATACGGCTTCTCCCCCGTGTGCAATCTTTGATGCTTGGTAAGTTCTGATCTTTGGCGAAAACATTTCCCGCACTCAAAACAGGAATGCGGTTTTTCATACAGGCAAGATTTTTCATGTGTAACGAGATCAGATTTTTGAACAAAACATTTCATACACCAGGTACAGGAATGTGGCTTCTCACCCGTGTGAGTTATTTTATGCACATAAAGGTCACCGTCCCGCACAGTCTGAGGTTCTTCAGGATACAGCTTTTTTTCAATGTGAGATCTTTGATGTTTGGAAAGATCGGACTTCCGTGCAAAACAATTTCCGCATTTACGACAGGAATGCGGCTTCTCCACCGTGTGAGATCTCTGATGAGATCTTTGATGTCTTGAAAGGTGGGACGTCTGAGAAAAAGATTTCCCGCACTCAGGACAGGAGTACGGCTTCTCTCCTGTGTGAGTTCTTCTATGCTTCATAAGATTACCTTTTAAATTGAAACACCTTCCGCACTCAGCACAGGAAAATCGCTTATCTGTCGGAAGGACAATACCGTCCTTCACAGTCTGAGGTTCCTCCGGATAAAGCTTTTTTCCAATGTGAGATCTTTGATGTTTGGAGAGAACGGACTTCTGTAAAAAACATTTCCCGCACTCAGGACAGGAATACGGCTTTTCTCCAGTGTGAGATCTCTGATGTGTTAAAAGATGCACCTTCTGTGAAAAACATTTCCCACACTCAGGACAGGAGAACGGCCTCTCTTCTGTGTGAGTTCTTCTATGTACATTAAGATTGCCTTTCCAATTGAAACACTTTCCACACTCAGGACAAGGAAACCCCTTATCTGTTGGAAGGCCGGCACCGTCCCGCACAGTCTGAGGTTCCTCAGAATAAGAGGAATACGATGGTCCGGCACCGTCCCGCACAGTCTGAGGTTCCTCAGGATAAGAGGAATACGATGGTCCGGCACCGTCCCGCACAGTCTGAGGTTCCTCAGGATAAGAGGAATACGATGGTCCGGCACCGTCCCGCACAGTCTGAGGTTCCTCAGGATAAGAGGAATACGATGGTCCGGCACCGTCCCGCACAGTCTGAGGTTCCTCAGGATAAGAGGAATACGATGGGCCGGCACCGTCCCGCACAGTCTGAGGTTCCTCAGGATAAGAGGAATACGATGGTCCATCTACACTGTGTGGTGCCGGATGGACATTTGAGGTAGTCGGGTTTTCTCCTGGACTATACTGTGTGATGTCCTCATCTTCTACTTTACAGTCTGGAGACAAAGTGAGACAATCCTCTGAGGTTTTCCTCATCTCCCATCCATCTACTAAAATAGAAATACAAAGATTATTACTAGACATGAGCTGATTGGTTCCCCTAAACCAGGACTCCGCCCACATCAGGCAGCTTTGTCTCTGAGGATCTTACAATTCCCCCCTCAAATGATGAGGGGATTATAGGACGAGTGTCCCCACCCCCTCTATCACTCATTGCCATCTTCCCAACACAAGAAGTCATGCACTTCCTTATTTAGTCCATGATTTAGTCATGAATAACAGCGGGGCTGAGCCCAACCAGAGGTCAGAGAGTAAGGATGGGGGGAGAACAACCAAGATGAAGACTGGACTGATCCTAAAGACCTCCATCATTGGGTTATTGACTCCTCCCTCATTATCACTTTCTGTTTAAGGTTCCAAAGTTGGAGGATGTTATCACATTATTATCACCATGTAAAGGTCTGCAGGCTCCGGCGTTTAATAGTTCTTATATAGGTAAGGGACGGAGCCACCTGGCGATGTCACCTGTGGCACTACCCCATTGTGATGTCACTGACCCAGCATGCACCAGTCGGTGACATCACAAGGGCGGGTGGTACCACTAGGTGACTATACAAGGTGACCCTGCCCCTTACCTATATAAGAACTGTCAAACAGCGAAGCAGGCATTTGACGGTCAGCCTTCCTCGCAGGCGGAGCATTCTTTTTCTTTTTCGGAACCAGGCGGTGGCAGCGGGCGGCGACTCTACATCAGGTCCCTGCATGGCTGCATGCTCGGATAAGGGTCTGGTATGGATTTTGTAGGAACCACACGCCATTTTATTTTTAATGTTGAAGTGGGGTCGTACCAGACTCGAAGGGCCATTTTTTTATTTTACTTTTTATATTGCGGGAGATGGGGTTTTTTTTAGCTGTCAGCGGGGAAGACAATTAACAGCTGATGATTCTTCGGTTGTTAAGAATGTGGCAGCCGGCTTCCCGGCCCAGCTCCTTAATGACTAGCTTACACTGTGCCCTGATTGGGCAAAGCTTTGCCCAATCAGGGCTTAGAATGCGCCCCGCAAATTCAGGTTTGCGCCAAATGGGCGAACAGGCAATGTTCGGGCTGAACTTTCGGTCGGCCTGAATCGTTCGCCCAACACTGGGAGTATGTAATGTACAATATAGAGTATATAGTGCAGGGGTCAGGCCTCCTAATATTGGTATCCAGTAATCAGTGGTTACTTACATGTATTTATGTTATGTATGGATTTAGTGTTAATGACCCACCTGTGCTGATCTCTGTAGGAGTGTCCTCCTCTATAAATGTCCCCGTTATTCCATCCTCCTCCATAGACTGCTGATCATCCCTCACATACGTCTCTTCTTCTTCTGATTTCACATCAACTGTAGAACCTCTCAGGTTTCCACTCTGAATATAGAATAAAAATGACATCAATGGTAACAATGCAGATAATGTACAGATCCTAATGATACTATCAGTGATTGTTCCTCATCTACCTGATGATGGTGGGGGATGGTGTGACCTTCCTGTGTGGAATCCCGGGAATACAGAGGACGGGGACATCTCTCTGGTGGGTTCCTGGTATTAGGTGGCTCCATCATATCCTTGTGTCCTTCTGAAAACTCCTCCATCACTCCATACTCCTCATCCTCCTCTTTATACTCTTCTTTTACAACAATAATATAATCTTCGAGGTTTACACTCTGAAATTATAATAAAACATTCATTGTAACAAACATGCTTGTGTATAAATCATAACTACCAATAATTGTTCCTCATCTACCTGATGATGGTGGGGGATGGTGTGACCTTCCTGTGTGGAATCCCGGGAATACAGAGGACGGGGACATCTCTCTGGTGGGTTCCCATTACTGGATCCATCTGTAGGAAACACACACACTGACTGAATACATTGTTTCTATGTGTTTATCAGATGATGGGGGATCTAGGTGGAGCCTCCGTACTGCTCTCTCCTTTACAATAAAGTCTCCTCTTACCCGGTGATGTGAGGGGCGGCTGATTGTCCATCATGACGTCCTTGTAGAGATCCTTGTGTCCTTCTAAATACTCCCACTCCTCCATGGAGAAATAGACAGTGACATCCTGACACCTTATAGGAACCTGACACACACAATGATACAGTCACCATCCAGACACATCCATTGTCTGTTACTGGATAATGTCCCAGAATTCCCAGAATCCTCCTCACCTCTCCTGTCAGCAGATGGACCATCATGGTGGTCAGTTCCAGGATCTTCTTCTCTTTGTTCCTCTCTGGTATGGGAGAAGGAGGGGGAGGCACCATGGTGGGGCTCTGGGTCCTGCTCCATCCTCCTGAGATTGGCTCCCCACTAGACTTTTTCACTACAACATAATCCTACAGATCAAGAGAAAGATAAACCAACATCAATCATCTGACATCATCTAAATGTCTAAAATAAGAACACGAGTGATGTCATGTGACCTCCCAGAATCCTCCTCCCCTCTCCGGTGAGGTCTGTGTATTATTAATAGAGATAAGAGTGAAGTCATGTGACCTCCCAGAATCCTCCTCACCTCTCCGGTCAGGTCTGTGTTTTATTAATAGAGATAAGAGTGATGTCATGTGACCTCCCAGAATCCTCCTCACCTCTCCGGGCAGGTCTGTGTTTTATTAATAGAGATAAGAGTGATGTCATGTGACCTCCCAGAATCCTCCTCACCTCTCCGGTCAGGTCTGTGTATTATTAATAGAGATAAGAGTGATGTCATGTGACCTCCCAGAATCCTCCTCACCTCTCTGGTCAGGTCTGTGTTTTATTAATAGAGATAAGAGTGATGTCATGTGACCTCCCAGAATCCTCCTCACCTCTCCGGTCAGGTCTGTGTTTTATTAATAGAGATATGAGTGATGTCATGTGACCTCCCAGAATCCTCCTCACCTCTCCAGTCAGTAGGTAGATGATCTCCAGGGTGAGGCTTAGTAACCGCTCAGTCATGTGACTCCGGTCCTCCTCCATCCTCATTGATGTGGTCATGTGATGTATGTGGGTTTCTCTGTAGATGGATAATGAAGAATTATTTGGACTGTATTGGTTGGACAATATTAGGATGGGGATAGAAGGTTGTTAAAGTGTTTGTAAACCAAATCTAAAAAAAAATAAAACCTGCAAGACAAAGGCATAATGAGCTAGTATGCATAGCATTCTAGCTCATTATGAATTACTTACCTTAGATCGAAGCCCCCACAGTGGTCCTCGTCCCCACATCTCTCCCGGAGTGACTTCCGGATATCGTGGCTCCGGAGCTGCGATAACGTCACTGTCGCGTATGCGCGCGGGAGCCGCCGGTAAAGGGACACATGTGTCATTGCTTTAGTGTGCATGTGCCGATGACATCGGCACATGCAGGGGACAGGAGATAGCTCCTAAACCATGTAGGTTTAGGAAATATCCTGGGTAGCTAGAGGTTATCCTTAATATAGGCTGTAGAATAAAATGGTTATAAAGGGTTTACAACTACTTTAATAGGCGGGTTGCCCCTGGTGGGAATTGGAACATGTAGATTGGGTTACTTAGGGGGATCTCTTTATAAAGAGTGGTCACATGTTCTCTGAGGCCATTAAGACCAATGCAGAGCCCATAGTCCTTGAATGGACTGGAGCAGGGACAGTCCACTGCAAAAGCGTAGGGGAGTGAAGGAGATTGCCAGTTGTTGAGGGATCAAAGGATCGAATAAGTAAATGTGCCTTTTCTGGTTCCCTACACCAAAATGACCATACAACCCTTGAAGTGGGGCTTCCCCCATTATACAAGGGTTAAATGCTCATTTAGGTTTTGGGAATTTCTTTCGTTTCCCCGGCGGTGGACTTTTTTTATACGCATGGTAAATTCCTTTTTCATGCTTGTAAAAACAAAGCGCCCCGCCCCCCCCCCCCACAATTATGTCAACCCTTAAAACTGTGTGTCCACATAAATCTTTAACTAACCTCACTCCCCAACATGGTGCAATGACACCGCGGTAAAAGCTCCTACAGGTCATCAGTTTAGAGAAAACCGGGAATAACGGCCCCAGAATTATTCCTCTCACTCCGGGGTGTGACAATGTGCTGCCAATAGCCCCCTATGTGATAGCGCATTATAAATGACAGGTCCTCTTTAAGGAGACATCAGGGGTCTACTAGACCTCCAACATCACCTATGAACCCCAGTGAAGCAGATAAAGTACAGATCGGGATCAATCAGCTTCTTCACTGACCACAGTGACCGGGGAATGACGACCCTGAGCCTGGAAGTGATAAAATGCTTGTCTCTTCTGTGTTCATTCACCGGAGAGGAGATCCGAGAACCGATCACCCTCCACTCCATCCACCATGTCAGCCCCGGGCCTGCAGGAGGGGAAGGCACATGGTTAAGCTAGAGGGGCATGGGGATATTTTTATCTTCAGAGGAAGGGTGTGGAAGTGCGCAGTTCAGTACAACCCAAATCCACATCTCATCCCTCGTTACAAGAGACTGATAAGGGGAGAAGGTGACACATCTCCAATATCAAGAGAATGTTCTACCCTGTAAGTGGGGAAATGCTCTGCCCCTGAAGGGGTTAATCTAGGTTTCCACACTATATATGTGTGTATCATTATCTGCTGGAGATAAAAGACGTCACAGTGACTATGGAGGAAGAGGACGGACATGACGGGGTTACTGGGTGTAAATAGAAAATAAGCTCTTATTACCTCCTCGGCTGCCACTTCCAGGAACGTCTCCCCTCTACTTCCTCCCAACTCACCTCTCTCCCGGAAGTTCCTGTCTGTACCTGACATCACTTCCTGTCTTCCATAGAGACTTCCTGCGTGGGTAGGAGTGAGATCACCACCTTGTGGAGCTCAAAAGGAACTTCAGACCAGAGACACGTCTCGTAGTGTGAGCACGGCCTTGTGCTGTGTGTGTATGTACTGTATATCCTTATAGATGGGGTCATCTCCACTCCCACCAAGGGGGATAGAAATATATTACTGCCTAGCACCATCACACGTTCACCCCCCTTTCCCAGTTAGACAGGCATGCTCAGATTAAGAGTTTGGTATTGTAGCGCCCTGCTCCCAATGACTGGGGCGCTATGCTAAATTTAGAGGGTGTCTGAGCCAAAAAATAACAAACATGTTATACTTACCTCCACTGTGCAGCTGTGCTAGTGTGTGACCTGTCTGAACTTGTTGTGACCTGGAAACCTATTTGACTACTCTTGATTGCTGCTTTCCATTGACCTGGATTTGTATCTTGACCATTCTACTTCCTTGGACTGCAAATCTTCATTCTCCTTTGGGCTTGTAGCGGGCCTTGGGTATTTGAAGTAAGTTTTGGTTGGTGGATCGGAGAACGTGATTGGGGTTGTGGCATTTTAATTTTTCACATAGATATTGGGGCACACTTCCTTGTACACATTTGTGCGTTAGGCAGAGCGCCTTAAACGTAATTCTGTCTTTTACGGGCAACCAGTGAAGGGACCTGAGGTAGGGAAAGATTGATTCCCATGGTTTTTTTTTCTGTTACAAGTCGTGTCGCCATATTCTGGACGACTTGTAGACGAGCAATTTGGTATTTTGGAAGTCCGAGGTAAAGGGCGTGTCTGGAGTTGATTATTGTTATTATGAGAAGGGAAATTTGCATAATCAGCCCAAAGGGTGGCGCCATTCGAATGGAACTTTTAGAGTGCTTTCGTATGTGTTGTAGGTCACCACGCTTTGCTTGAGCATTTTGTATCACGATTGTAGGCAAGGCAGGCTTGAGAGGAATCACGTCGAGAAAAACTTCGGTCGTGTGTACGCGGCATAAGACTAAAACCCTTTCAGAAGACTAGAAGACCATTTTAGTCCTAAAACTAAGACTAAGTCGAAATTTGCTGCCAAAATTAACACTGGCGTAGGGAGTCCTATGGGGTAGGGGCGAGGACGGGGCTACTCAAACGTATGCTGCCATGGACATCTGTCAGGAAAGCACATAATGGCTACTAGAAGGAACTCACTATTATAGGAAATCGTAATTTGCCACGGTTGGGCGAATGATAAACAATTTTAACAAACAGACCTGTAAGTGTTTGTGAAATCTTCCACCACAAAATTTACTTTTTATTTTAAAACCCCCGAGAGGACCGCCTTTTAAGTGGTGGGGTTAACGCGTTTCGTCCTGGAAGATGACTTGTGAAAACAGACCTCTTGCAAGAGTTTCCACCACAAAATGTACTCAGCCAATGAGAGGTAATGACTCCATTTTTATTTTTCTCCTGCTATCAATGGCCAACACGGTACAACACTTCATCCATGTCTTTGGTGATCTCTGATCTCCTTATCAACTGTTTCTTACATGATGAAGATCAGCCATGGAGTATATCTGAGGTGTATATCAGGGTGTGCTTCTTCCCCACATGTCCAGCAACATTCATATACAAGACATTTCCCGCACTCACTAATACACTTCAAGGGTTGTGTGGGACCCCTGATGTACAGGAAGTCAGGACTTCAGTGAGGAACAATTCCCTCACTCAGGACAGGAAAGTGGCTTCTCCCCCGTGTGAGATCTCTTATGTTTGTAAAAAGTGGACTTATCTGAAAAACATTTCCCGCAGTCAGGACAGGAATACGGCTTCTCCCCCCTGTGAACTCTTTGATGCTTGGTAAGTTCTGAATTTTGGAGAAAACATTTCCCACACTCAAAGCAGGAATACGGTTTTTCATACAGGCAAGATTTTTGATGTGCGACAAGATCTGATTTTTGAACAAATGATTTCTTACACCAGGTACAGGAATGTGGCTTCTCACCTGTGTGCGTTATTTTATGCACATAAAGGTCAGATTTCAAATTGAACCACTTCCCGCACTCAGTACAGGGAAAGTTATTTACTGTTGCAAGGACGGCCCCGTCCCGCACAGTCTGAAGTTTCTCAGGATAAGAGGAATACGATAGTCCGGCACCGTCCCGCACAGTCTGAGGTTCCTTAGGATAAGAGGAATACGATGGTCCGGCACCGTCCCGCACAGTCTGAGGTTCCTCGAGATACAGCTTTTTTCCAATGTGAGATCTTTGATGTTTGGAAAGAACAGACTTCTGTAAAAAACATTTCCCGCACTCAGGACAGGAATACTTTTCTCCAGTGTGAGATCTCTGATGTACTAAAAGACTGGCCCTCTGTGCATAACAATTTCCACATTTAGGACAGGTATACGGCTTCTCCCCCGTGTGAGATCTTTGATGTGTTGAAAGATGGGACGTCTGAGAAAAACATTTTCCGCACTCAGGACAGGAATACGGCTTTTCTCCTGTGTGAGTTCTTCTATGCTTCTTAAGATTACCTTTAAAATTGAAACACTTCCCGCACTCAGCACAGGAAAACCGCTTATCTGTTGGAAGGACAGCACCATCCTTTACAGGTGGAGGTTCCTCAGGATAAGTGGAATACGATGGTCCGGCACCGTCCCGCACAGTCTGTCGTTCCTCCGGATAAAGCTTTTTTCCAATGTGAGATCTTTGATGTTTGGAAAGAACAGACTTCTGTAAAAAACATTTCCCGCACTCAGGACAGGAAAACGGCTTCTCTCCTGTGTGAGTCCTTCTATGTACATTAAGATTGCCTTTCCAATTAAAACACTTTCCACACTCAGGACAAGGAAACCCCTTATCTGTTGGAAAGCCGGCACTGTCCCTCACAGTCTGAGGTTCCTCAGGATAAGAGGAATACGATGGTCCGGCACCGTCCCGCACAGTCTGAGGTTCCTCAGGATAAGAGGAATACGATGGTCCGGCACCGTCCCGCACAGTCTGAGGTTCCTCAGGATAAGAGGAATACGATGGTCCGGCACCGTCCCGCACAGTCTGAGGTTCCTCAGGATAAGAGGAATACGATGGTCCGGCACCGTCCCGCACAGTCTGAGGTTCCTCAGGATAAGAGGAATACGATGGTCCATCTACACTGTGTGGTGCCGGATGGACATTTGAGGTAGTCGGGTTTTCTCCTGGACTATACTGTGTGATGTCCTCATCTTCTACTTTACAGTCTGGAGACAAAGTGAGACAATCCTCTGAGGTTTTCCTCATCTCCCGTCCATCTACTAAAATAGAAATACAAAGATTATTACTAGACATGAGCTGATTGGTTCCCCTAAACCAGGACTCCGCCCACATCAGGCAGCTTTGTCTCTGAGGATCTTACAAGGCTCCGGCATTTGACAGTTCTTATATAGGTAAGGGACGGAGCCACCTGGCGATGTCACCTGGTGGCACCACCCCATTGTGATGTCACTGACCCAGCATGCACCAGTCGGTGACATCACAAGGGCAGGTGGTACCACTAGGTGACCCTGCCCCTTACCTATATAAGAACTGTCAAACAGCGGACGAACATCCTGCCGAGTGCCCCGCAAATTTGGGTTTTTGCCAAAAGGGGCGAACAGGCAATGTTCAGGCTGAACTTTTGCTCAGCATGAACCGTTCGCCCAACACTGGGAGTATGTAATGTACAACATTGAGTATATAGTGCAGGGGTCAGGACTCATAATATTGGTATTCAGTGGTGGCATACATGTATTTATGTTAATGACCCACATGTCCCCGTTATTCCATCCTCCTCCATAGACTGATGATCATCCCTCACATACGTCTCTTCTTCTTCTGATTTCATCTCAACTTTAGGATCTCTCAGGTTTCCACTCTGAATATATAATAAAAATGACATCAATTGTAACAATGCATATAATGTACAGATCATAATGATACTATCAGTGATTGTTCCTCATCTACCTGATGATGGTGGGGGATGGTGTGACCTTCCTGTGTGGTATCCCGGGAATACAGAGGACGGGGACATCTCTCTGGTGGGTTCCTGGTATTAGGTGACTCCCTCATGTCTTTGTGTATAGCTGAACGCTTCTTCGTCACACCATACTCCTCATCCTCCTCTTTATACTCTTCTTTAACAACAATATTATAATCCCCGAAGTTTCCACTCTGAATATATAATAAAATATTCATTGTAACAAACATGTATGTGTATAAATCAGAACTACCAATAATTGTTCCTCATCTACCTGATGATGGTGGGGGATGGTGTGACCTTCCTGTTTGGAATCCCGGGAATACAGAGGACGGGGACATCTCTCTGGTGGGTTCCCATTACTGGATCCATCTGTAGGAAACACACACACTGACTGAATACATTGTTTCTATGTGTTTATCAGATGATGGGGGATCTAGGTGGAGCCTCCGTACTGCTCTCTCCTTTACAATAAAGTCTCCTCTTACCCGGTGATGTGAGGGGCGGCTGATTGTCCATCATGACGTCCTTGTAGAGATCCTTGTGTCCTTCTAAATACTCCCACTCCTCCATGGAGAAATAGACAGTGACATCCTGACACCTTATAGGAACCTGACACACACAATGATACAGTCACCACCCAGACACACCCCTTGTCTGTTACTGGATAATGTCCCAGAATCCTCCTCACCTCTCCTGTCAGTAGATGGACCATCATGGTGGTCAGTTCCAGGATCTTCTGTTCTTTGTTCCTCTCTGGTATGGGAGAAGGAGGGGGAGGCACCATGGTGGGGCTCTGGGTCCTGCTCCATCCTCCTGAGATTGACTCCCCACTAGACTTCTTCACTACAAGATAATCCTACAGATCAGGAGAAAGATAAACCAACATCAATCATCTGACATCATCTAAGTGTCTACAATAAAAACACGGTCTATTGACCAGACTAGATAACAGCGATGTCATGTGACCTCCCAGAATCCTCCTCATGTCTGTGTTTTATTAATAGAGATAAGAGTGATGTCATGTGACCTCCCAGAATCCTCCTCACCTCTCCGGTCAGGTCTGTGTATTATTAATAGAGATAAGAGTGATGTCATGTGACCTCCCAGAATCCTCCTCACCTCTCCGGTCAGGTCTGTTTTATTAATAGAGATAAGAGTGATGTCATGTGACCTCCCAGAATCCTCCTCACCTCTCCGGTCAGGTCTGTATTATTAATAGAGATAAGAGTGATGTCATGTAAAAGAGACAGGACACTATGGTGGAGAGAATGTGGCTGCTCACCCCGATAAGAATGATGAAAAGAGTTTTCCCAAATGGGGTTATTACGCAGCTCGAAAAAAGAGAGGTAATACCATATAATAAAAAAATTGTATTTATTCACATGTTAAAAATTGGACAGAAGTGGACAAAAGTTGGATAGCAAAAAATGGATGGAGCATGAGTTGTAACAAGTACACAAACAGCGTTTACATAAATGTATAAAAAGCAGTACACAAATAATGTTTATACAGTCAAAAATGTGCATTGTAGTAAAAACAATCTAACGAACGTTTCGACCTTTAGAGGTCTTCTTCAGAGAATTTGTGTGGCTGAAAAGGAACACATAATGATTAGGCATCTCATGATTATAATTTAGATGATAAGAGGTACATTGTTGGTTTTACAAAAGCCCTTTGGTTAGGAGAGCAGTGTGCAAAGAGATGCAATGAAAGCAAAAAATTAAGCAAATTCATGTGCATCATTGCAAACAAAAATATTGGATACATTTTTTAATATTATTTAATTAAGTTATTGGTGGCCTCTATGCTATAGGTGAGTTTAATTTCCACACCTTTTCTCTGGCCAAATATTTTGGCTTTTCTGGCTTCATTCCCAAAAAATGACCCCTTTCATTCTTATTAGGGTTGTCCAGATACCGATACCAGTATCGGTACTCGTACTCGCGCAAATACCCCCGATACCTAAATAGAATACTTTCCCCCCCCTTTCCCCCCCCCGCCGCTGCCGCCGCATCGCGCCGCCGCATCGAGGGACATGGCTAGAGGGACATTGCTGCATATGTGAGGGACATGGCTAGAGGGACATGGCTGCATATGTGAGGGACATGGCTGCATATGTGAGGGACATGGCTAGAGGGACATGGCTGCATATGTGAGGGACATGGCTAGAGGGACATGGCTGCATATGTGAGGGACATGGCTAGAGGGACATTGCTGCATATGTGAGGGACATGGCTAGAGGGACATGGCTGCATATGTGAGGGACATGGCTAGAGGGACATGGCTGCATATGTGAGGGACATGGCTAGAGGGACATTGCTGCATATGTGAGGGACATGGCTAGAGGGACATTGCTGCATATGTGAGGGACATGGCTAGAGGGACATTGCTGCATATGTGAGGGACATGGCTAGAGGGACATGGCTGCATATGTGAGGGACATGGCTAGAGGTACATGGCTGCATATGGGGGGGACATGGCTGCATTTGGGGACACATTTAAAAAAAGTATCGGTATTCGGTATCGGCGACTACTTGAAAAAAAGTATCGGTACTTGTACTCGGTCCTAAAAAAGTGGTATCGGGACAACCCTAATTCTTATATTTTAGAAGGAATCACCTTGTCTGCTTGCCGCTGCTATTTATATTCCAGCAGCATTTCTATCTGACATCAGTGATCTCTGTACAGGAAGTCCTCAAATTTCTTTAAATTCCTAAACTGAATCTCCACAGTTTAAAGGTACAGCTCTCCCTACCCTACTCACCCTCACCCTTGGTGTTTTTTTATCATCAGTTGTTTGTCACTCACTGCTTTATGTTGCCCAGCTGCCCTCACTTCAACATATCCTCTATTTTTTGTTCCCCATGTGTCTTCACTTGTCTCCATTCCCATTCTTCTTTTTGCTTTAGTTTATATTTTTTCTTTCTGCACTATCACCCCCCCAATTCTCCTCTTTCCCTTGTTCATTTCCCCATATCGTTGCCTATTTTTCACTTCTTTTTTCTGCACCCTTATTTCCCTTCTTTGTCTTTCCCATCTTCCTCTGCCCCCTCCCTTTGTCTCACATTTGTGCTTTCCCTACCAGCTAATTTTCACCTCCGCATTCTTGCGGCCGACGCATGTCCATCCGTGCCTCCCTAGGTCATTCACTTTCATTCACTGTCACCTTCACTGATTCTTTATTCCTTTTCACTACCTCTCATCTCTTCCCTCACGTCACTCCAATTCACCCCCATCACCCCCATCTCCTTCACTCTTCCTCACTTTCCTCCATACACCAACACTCCCATTGCTTCATCTAGGGTTGTCCAGATACCGATACCAGTATCGGGACCGATACCGAGTATTTGCGGGAGTACTCGTACTCGTGCAAATACCCCCGATACCTAAATAGAATACTTTCCCCCCCTTTCCCCCCCCCCCGCCGCTGCCGCCGCATCGCGCCGCCGCATCGAGGGACATGGCTAGAGGGACATTGCTGCATATGTGAGGGACATGGCTAGAGGGACATTGCTGCATATGTGAGGGACATGGCTGCATATGTGAGGGACATGGCTAGAGGGACATTGCTGCATATGTGAGGGACATGGCTAGAGGGACATGGCTGCATATGTGAGGGACATGGCTAGAGGGACATGGCTGCATTTGTGAGGGACATGGCTGCATATGTGAGGGACATGGCTAGAGGAACATGGCTGCATATGTGAGGGACATGGCTAGAGGGACATGGCTGCATATGTGGGGGACATGGCTGCATATGTGGGGGGACATGGCTGCATTTAGGGACACATTTAAAAGAAGTATCGGTATTCGGTATCGGCGACTACTTGAAAAAAAGTATCGGTACTTGTACTCGGTCCTAAAAAAGTGGTATCGGGACAACATCACACATTTTTTTTCACATTTTCAATCTATCTCTTTCCCATGCTTTATCTTTTCTTCTCTTCTCCTTTCTCCCTTTCTTTCTCTACTTCTATTTTTCTATGGTTCTTTCGCTCACATTTACTTTCTCCCTTGTCTTTTCTCTCATCTCTGTCCCATTTTTCCCTTGTGTTCTTTTCACCTTGCTTTCACTTTCTTTATTCATTTTTTCCTTTCTTTTTCTTTATATTTTTCTCTATATATTTTTTTCTTCCCTCTCCCTCTTTCTTCCCTCTCCCTTTCCCTTTTTTGCCTTTCTATTTTTTTCTATTCTCCTTTTTTTTCTATTCTTCTTTCGTCTCTGGGGAGACCCTTGTTTCCGCATTCTAGAGATTATTATTTTATCTTAGTACTCTTGAGCACTTCCTTTCAATGTAGCCTGTGACGGTTATCTACATTTACCGTTATTTCTTACCTTAGAGCCCCAACTAACCTCCTAATAACTTGCGCCTAGTATATACCGTATTTATCGCGGTATAACGCGCTCTGGCGTATACCGCGCACCCCCAAAGTGGCCCCCAATCCTGTGGGAAAAAAAGATTTTTTGTTGTTTTGTACTTACAGTTTTGATGTCTTGCGCGGCGTCCATCTGCGGCCTCGTCGGGTCCGGCGTCCTTCTGCGGCCTCGTCGGGTGTCCTCTTCGGCGGGTCGGGCGTCCATCTTCGGCGGGTCCGGTGTCCATCTTCGGCGGGTCCGGCGTCCTCCCGCTCGTTTCCCGCCACGACTTTGAATACTGCGCCCGCATATAGCGAGCGCAGTACACTCGTGAATCTTCGGGCAGGCTCGGGCGCCTCTCGCACTGACGTCCTGTACGCTCAGGACATCAGGACGTCAGTACGAGAGGCGCCGAGACTGGCCGAAGATTCACGAGTGTACTGCGCTCGCTATATGCGGGCGCAGTATTCAAACTCATGGCGGGAAAGCGGGTATCGGCGTATACTGCGCACCCACGATTTTGCCCTGATTTTCAGGGCAAAATAGTGCGCGGTATACGCCGATAAATACGGTATGTATATAAACATCCAGAATATCAATTTTATTATTCTGTTTACAGGCTTCTTTATTAAACCTCCTCGTTCCACCGACATCCCCCTACCCCTCCTGGTTCTTGTATGGTCATTCCACCTTGGCCCCATAATTTTTGGGGGTGACCTCTTGTGGTGTTGAGCGGGGTGCTTCATATTACGTGGACAGCTGTTTTTGCTGCCTGGGATGGAAGCTATCCTTATTAGACCGCCTGATGTTGCCGCTTGGACTGCAGCACATCATTGAGACACAACATCAAGGTAAAGGAATGAATAATTAAAAATTAAAAAATGTATCCAATATTTTTGTTTGCAATGATGCACATGAATTTGCTTAATTTTTTGCTTTCATTGCATCTCTTTGCACACTGCTCTCCTAACCAAAGGGCTTTTGTAAAACCAACAATGTACCTCTTATCATCTAAATTATAATCATGAGATACCTAATCATTATGTGTTCCTTTTCAGCCACACAAATTCTATGAAGAAGACCTCTAAAGGTCGAAACGTTCGTTAGATTGTTTTTACTACAATGCACATTTTTGACTGTATAAACATTATTTGTGTACTGCTTTTTATACATTTATGTAAACGCTGTTTGTGTACTTGTTACAACTCATGCTCCATCCATTTTTTGCTATCCAACTTTTGTCCACTTCGGTCCAATTTTTAACATGTGAATAAATACAATTTTTTTATTATATGGTATTACCTCTCTTTTTTCGAGCTGCGCAATAACCCCATTTGGGAAAACTCTTTTCATCAGAGTGATGTCATGTGACCTCCCAGAATCCTCCTCACCTCTCCGGTCAGGTCTGTGTTTTATTAATAGAGATAAGAGTGATGTCATGTGACCTCCCAGAATCCTCCTCACCTCTCCGGTCAGGTCTGTGTTTTATTAATAGAGGTAAGAGTGATGTCATGTGACCTCCCATAATCCTCCTCACCTCTCCGGTCAGCAGGTAGATGATCTCCAGGGTGAGGTTTAGTAACCGCTCAGTCATGTGACTCTGGTCCTCCTCCATCCTCATTGATGTGATCATGTGATCTATGCGGGTTTCTCTGTAGATGAACAATGAAGAATTATCTGGACTTTATTGGTTGTACAATATTAGGATGAAGATATAACGGATTAATAGGTGGGTTGCCCCGGTGGGAATTGGAACATATAGATTGGGTTACTTAGGGGGATCTGTTTATAAAGAGTGGTCACATGTTCTCTGAGGCCATCAAGACCAATGAAGAGCCCATAGCCCTTGTATGGACAGGAGCAGGGACAGTCCACTGCCAGAGCGTAGAGGAGTGAAGGAGATTGCCAGTTGTTGAGGGTTCAAAGGATCGAATAAGTAAATGTGCCTTTTCTGGTTCCCTACACCAAAATTACCATGTAACCCTTGAAGTGGGGCTGCCCCCATTATACAAGGGTTAAATGCTCATTAGGATTTGGTAATTTTTCGTTTACCCCGGAGCTGGGCTTTAAAAAAAAAAATCTGCATATTATGCTTATAAAAACCCCTCACACACAATTATGTCAACCCTTAAAACTGTGTGTCCCCGTGAAACTTGGACTAACCTCACTCACCAACATGGTGCAGAGACAATTCTGTAAAAGCTCCTACAGGTCATCAGTTTAGAGTAAACCGGGAATAACGCCGCCAGAATTATTCCTCTCACTCCAGGGTGTGACAATGTGCGGCCAAATAGCCCCCTATGTGGTAGCGCAATATAAATGACAGGTCCTCTTTAAGGACACATCGGAGGTCTACTAGACCTCCAACATCACCTATGAACCCCAGTGAAGCTGATGAAATACAGATTGGGATTGATCAGCTTCTTCACTGACTACAGTGACCGGGGAATGACGACTCTGAGCCTGGAAGTGATAAAATGCTCGTCTCTTCTGGGTTCATTCCCCCGGAGAGGAGATGCAAGAACTGATCACCCTCCACTCCATCCACCATGCCGGTCCTGGGCCTGCAGGAGGGGCAGGCACATGGTTAATGTAGTGGGGCATGGGGATATTTGTATCTTTGTAGGAAGGGTGTGAAAGAGCAAATTTCAGTACACTCCGAATTCACATGTCATCCCTCGTTACAAGAGACTGATAAGGGGAGAAGGTGTCACATCTCCAATATGACGAGAATGTTCCGGCCCAGTAGGTGGGGAAATGTTCTGACCCTGAAGGGGTTAATCTAAGTTTCCACACTATTCATGTGTGTATCATCATCTGCTGGAGATAAAAGACGTCACAGTGACTATGGAGGAAGAGGACGGACATGACGGGGTTACTGGGTGTAAATAGAAAATAAGATCTTATTACCTCATCTGCTGCCAATTTCGGTAATGTCTTCTCTCTACTTCCTCCCGACTCACCTCTCACCCGGAAATTCCTGTCTGTACCTGACATCACTTCCTGTTTTCCATAGAGACTTCCTGTTTGGGTAGGAGGGCGATCACCATCTTGTGGAGCTCCTCTCCCACCAAGGGGGATAGAAATATATTACTGCCTAGTACCATAACACGTTCACCCCCCTTTCCTGGCCAGGCAGGCATGCGCAGATTAAGAGTTTGGTATATAATTAGCTGGAAGGGGAGGAAGAAGTAGAGAGAAGACATTGTTGGAAGTGACAGCAGAGGAGTACTTTACAATTGAACTACCCTCCTGTTTACATTGATTGGTGTGGGAATCGTTTGTCTGGGAACTGCAGCTGCGGAACCGTTTTTTCCAGTGATTTATACCATGCTCTGTTGACCCTTTTGAACATATGGGCCCAGATTCACAGAGAGCAAGGCGCACATTATGCCGCCGTAGAGTAACTGCCATACGCTACGCCAACGCAGCGCAGAGAGGCAAGCATTGAATTCAGCAAGCCAGCGTGGCGTTGGTTTTGAAGGCGTACGCCAGCGTAGGTGGAAGTGGGCGTGACCCATGCAAATGATGGGCCGAGCGCCAGACAGGTACGTATCACGAACTGTGCATGTGCACACACCCCCGCGCCTGCTCACAACCACGCCGGCACAACTGCCTAAGCTACGCCGGATCACTGCGTACGCCGTGAATGCAACGTACGCACAGCCAGACACACGTCCAACGCACAATACGACGGCTTGTGTTCCCTGGTGCAGACCTGAGCATTTCTGTTGCTGGGTTGCATCTCCTTTATGGGGAATAACTTTACGCCGGACGTACAACTTACGCGCCGTATTTCCCTCATTTGCATGTTTGAATGGCTAATCAATGGGAGCGGCACCATGCTCCCAGCCTAAATGTGCGCCTACTCTACGCCGGCGTAAGCAAGATACGTCGGCGGGGTGTAGCCTGTTTTTAGGCGCATATTAGTTTGTGGGTCTGGTGCACAGATACGACGGCGCACATTTGCACTTACGTTGGCGTAACTTGTTATACGTCGGCGTAAGTGCTTTGTGAATCTGGGCCATGTTCTTTTGGGTTCACTGCCTTCGGTAAGCCTCTTCTATATTGGATGGTGGCGGTTTCTTTCATTGCACTTGGTTCATTCCAGAATATTGGGATTATCACCACTTTATTCACTTTGGACTTTTTGATTACCATTTTTTTATTTATTAGTGATTTGGCATTTATATTTAGTGGTATACACAAATTTATGTATCGTTTATTCATTGATGTACACTATATTTCATATATATAGGTGATATATTAATTGTTTTATGCGCTACACTTTTTATGTTTGTTTTGTTCTTTACCATTTGTTCAATGGTAGTGTCAGCTGCTCAAATCTAGACACCGCAGAATTTTTGGGGATTTTGGTACAACTCCCATGCATACGGCTAAGCTCATGAAGGCCACATCAACCAAATAGGTGACTCAGTATGCTGGAGAACCTCTTCCTCTTCATAAGTGCCTTATCAGGCATGCTGCAGTGCAGGTAGAGGTGTCCAGGTTTGGGTTTGAACTCAGCAACCCAGTTCTGCAAGTTAATGAACACTTATGCCCCGTACACACGATCGTGCTTTTGCCCGACCAAACTCGCATTGGAAGTCCGACGGAATTCCATCAGAGGAAAAGAGAACATGTTCTCTAAGTAAACTCAGATGGAATTCCTCGGAAGATCCAATGAAATTCCTCGGAATATCCGATGGAATTACTCCGATGGGCATACACATGTTCGGAATTTCCGATCGAAAAAGTCTGTCTGATCGTGTGTACGAGGCATAAAATATTCTTCTCTTCTAGAATGAGGTTCTAGCTTAACCACTTTAATACCGGACACTTTCCACTCCACTTAATCCACTCTTGGTCTTCGCTCCAACGCTGTCGGTATCCTGCGACGGGTGATCTCCTCTCCGCCGGGGTCCAGCGATGAGAAGATCTCTTCATCCAGGTCCGGGATCCAGCGCCTGTCTCCACCGAAGATAGCCCAGCGAATGACACGGCTTCAGCCAGTGACAGCTCTTATATAGGTGAGGACGGGGCTACCCATCACGCGACCCTGTTCCCCTCTGACTACATCACTGGGGAAGCCTGGGCTCTCCCTTGCGTCAGAGGGGAACAGGGTCACGTGACGGGTGGCCCCGCCCTCACCTATATTGCAGCTGTCACTGGCTGAATACACGTCATTCACTGGGCTGTCTCCGGTGACAGTCGATGCGTGCGCTGGATCCCGGACCTAGATGAAGAAATATTCTCTTTACTGGATCCCGGCGGAGAGGGGGTCACCCATCGTAGGATACCGACAACGTTGGAGCGAAGACCGAGAGTGGATTACCACCGCTGGATTACTATTATTTTTTTCCACGGTGTGTGTGTTTTATTTTTACAATTCTTTACACTTTCTTAGTGAAATGGTAGAGGTACAATGTACTCCATTACCAATTCACATGGGGGGGGGCGGGATCTGGGGGTCCAATTTGTTAAAGGGGTCTTCCAGATTCCGATAAGCCCCCCGCCAGCAGACCCCCACAACCACTGGGCAAGGACAACATGAGGACACAGACCCCCAAAGCATCCTCTTAATGTTGAAGGCATGTGGCCTGGTACGGATCAGGAGGGGGGGGCGCTCTCTCATCCCCCCTCTTTTCCTGCAGCCTGCCAGGTTACGTGCTCGGATAAGGGGTCTGGTGTGGATTTTTGGGGGAACTCCACGCCATTTTTTTTTATTTGGGGTGGAGTTCCCACACCAGACCTGAAATGGATATTTGGGGGGAACCCCACGTCATTTTTTTTTTAATTTGATGGCGGGGATACCCTTAATATCCATACCAGACCTGAAGGCCCTGGTATGTGAATTTGGGGGTACCCCTCCACGCTTTTTTTTATTTTTATGAATGACTTTTCTCTGAATTGCCGGGAGCCGACAATTCATTATAGCCACAAACTATTTTAAATTACCTTTTTTCCTTCAGAAATTACACTTTGTGCAGGGACAGTTCAAAGCACGGGAAACAAGCGCTACTTCACAGGCATACTATACACCCCCCCAGGTACAAAATTTTAAGGAATATTTCACTTTTATTGTTTCACTTTAAGCATCATTAAAATCACTGCTCCCTAAAAAAAATGTAGTTTTTTTGCATTGATACCCAGGTCCCCAAACACTTTTTAGGACAATAACTTGCATATTAGCCTTTAAAATTAGCACTTTAGATTTCAAATGTTCGAGTCCCATAGACTTTAACAAGGTTCTAAAGTTCACACAAACTTTTGGTCTGTTCGCAGGTTCTGGTGCGAACCGAACAGGGGGGTGTTCGGCTCATCCCTATTCCTGTGCTAGTGTGTGATCTGTCTGAACTTGTTGTGACCTAGAAACCTATTTGACTACTCTTGATTGCTGCTTGCCATTGACCTCGGATTTGTATCTTGACCATTCTACTTCTTTGCCCCTTTTGTAGTCAGTTGCCAGATTGGAACCAACCCCGGCTTGGATCTTGATCATTCTTCTTCTGATTAACCCTTCTGTACTTGACCTCGCCTCGGATCTCGGACTAGGGCTTGCAAGGTGCCCCGCACCCCTGGCCCCCCCCAGTACTTCGGTCTCACCTCAGGTGATGTGGACATCTGTCAGGAAAGCACATCGTGGCTACTAGAAGGAACTCACTATTATAGGAAATCTTAATTTGCCACGGTTGGGCGAATGATTGTCACATTTGATGAACAATTTTGACAAACAAACCTGTAAGTGTTTCTGATATCTTCCACCACAAAATGTACTCAGCCAGGGAATGGCCTAAAGGACCGCCTTTTAAATGGTGAGGTTAACGCGTTTCGTCCTGGAAGACGACTTGAGAA
Organism: Rana temporaria; assembly: GCF_905171775.1. NCBI lineage: Eukaryota > Metazoa > Chordata > Amphibia > Anura > Ranidae > Rana > Rana temporaria. The sequence continues at coordinate 186,782,018 of NC_053496.1, read as the reverse complement.
AACAGACCTCTTGCAAGAGTTTACACCACAAAATGTACTCAGCCAATGAGAGGTCATGACTCCATTTTTATTTTTCTCCTGCTATCAATGGCCAACACGGTACAACACTTCATCCATGTCTTTGGTGATCTCTGATCTCCTTATGAACTGTTTCTTCCATGATGAAGATCAGCCATGGAGTATATCTGAAGTGTATATCAGGGTGTGCTTCTTCCCCACATGTCCAGCAACATTCATATACAAGACATTTCCCGCACTCACTAATACACCTCAAGGGTTATGTGGGACCCCTGATGTATAGGAAGACAGGACTTCAATGTGGAACAATTCCCTCACTCAGGACAGGAATACGGCTTCTCCCCCGTGTGAGATCTTTTATGTTTGTAAAAAGTGGATCTATCAAAATAACATTTCCCGCATTTAGGACAGGAATACGGCTTCTCCCCCGTGTGTGATTTCTGATGTGAGTTAAGATTGGACTTAGTTGAAAAAAATTTCCCACACTCAGGACAGGAATGCTTCTCCCCCCTGTGAACTCTTTTATGCTTGGTAAGTTCTGAATTTTGGAGAAAGCATTTCCCACACTCAGGGCAGGAAAATCTTTTTTCATACAGGCAAGATTTTTGATGTGTGACAAGATCAGATTTTTGAACAAAACATTTTTTACACCAGGTACAGGAATGTGTCTTCTCACCTGTGTGCGTTCTTTTATGCACATAAAGGTCAGATTTAAAACTGAACCACTTCCCGCACTCAGTACAGGGAAAGTTATTTACTGTTGCAAGGACGGCCCCATCCCGCACAGTCTGAGGTTCCTCAGGATAAGAGGAATACGATGGTCCGGCACCGTCCCGCACAGTCTGAGGTTCCTCAGGATAAGAGGAATACGATGATCTGGCACCGTCCCGCACAGTCTGAGGTTCCTTAGGATAAGAGGAATACGATGGTCTGGCACCGTCCCGCACAGTCTGAGGTTCCTCAAGATAAGAGGAATACAATGGTCCGGCACCGTCCCGCACAGTCTGAGGTTCCTCAGGATAAGAGGAATACGATGGTCCGGCACCGTCCCGCACAATCTGAGGTTCCTCAGGATAAGAGGAATACGATGATCTGGCACCGTCCCGCACAGTCTGAGGTTCCTTAGGATAAGAGGAATACGATGGTCTGGCACCGTCCCGCACAGTCTGAGGTTCCTCAAGATAAGAGGAATACGATGGTCCGGCACTGTCCCGCACAGTCTGAGGTTCCTCAGGATAAGAGGAATACGATGGTCCGGCACCGTCCCGCACAATCTGAGGTTCCTCAGGATAAGAGGAATACGATGGTCCATCTACACTGTGTAGTGCCGGATGGACATTTGAGGTAGTCGGGTTTTCTCCTGGACTATACTGTGTGATGTCCTCATCTTCTACTTTACAGTCTGGAGACAAAGTGAGACAATCCTCTGAGGTTTTCCTCATCTCCCGTCCATCTACTAAAATAGAAATACAAAGATTATTACTAGACATGAGCGGATTGGTTCCCCTAAACCAGGACTCCGCCCACATCAGGCAGCTTTGTCTCTGAGGATCTTACAATTCCCCCCTCAAATGATGAGGGGATTATAGTCCCCACTTGTCCCCACCCCCTCTATCACTCAATGCCATCTTCCCAACACAAGAAGTCCTGCACTTCCTTATTTAGTCCATGATTTAGTCATGAATAACAGCGGGGCTGAGCCCCACCAGAGGTCAGAGAGTGAGGATGGGGGTAGAACAACCAAGATGAAGACTGGACTGATCCTGAAGACCCCCATCATTGGGTTATTGACTCCTCCCTCATTATCACTTTCTGTTTAAGGTTCCAAAGTTGGAGGACGTTATCACATTATTATCACCATGTAAAGGTCTACTGCAGGCTCCGGCGTTTAATAGTTCTTATATAGGTAAGGGACGGAGTCACCTGTGGCACGACCCCATTGTGATGTCACTGACCCACCATGCACTAGTCGGTGACATCACAAGGGCGGGTGGTACCACTAGGTGACTATACAAGGTGACCCTGCCCCTTACCTATATAAGAACTGTCAAACAACGAAGCAGGCATTTGACGGTCAGCCTTCCTCGCAGGCGGAGCGTTGCGTTGTTTTTTTTTTTCGGAACCAGGCGGTGGCAGCGGGCGGCGACTCTACATCAGGTCCCTGAATGGCTGCATGCTCAGATAAGGGTCTGGTATGGATTTTGTGGGAACCACACGCCATTTTATTTTTAATGTTGAAGTGGGGTTCCCCTTGAATCCATACCAGACTCGAAGGGCCATTTTTTTATTTTACTTTTTATATTGTGGGAGATGTTTTTTTTAGCTGTCAGTGGGGAAGACAATTAACAGCTGATGATTCATCGGTTGTTAAAGCGGAGCTCCACCCTCTTTTTCAACTTTATGCGATTTGGCGGGGGGGGGGGGGGATGCAATGTGCTGGGGCGATGCGACTTGGCGAGGGGCGATGCAATGTGCTTGGCGGGGGTGGGGGGGCGATGCAATGTTCTGGGGTAATGCGATTTGGCAGGGGGGGCGATGCAATGTACTAGTGTGATGCGATGCAAATTGGCAGGGGGCGATGCGGTGTGCTGGGACCGATGTGGTGTGCTGCGATGTGCTTGGGCCGATGCGTTGTGCTGGGACCGATGTGGTGTGCTGGGGACGATGCGCTGTGCTGCGATGTGCTTGTGCCGATGCGGTGTGCTGGGGCGATGCGGTGCGCGATGTTATGGTGGCAATGTGCTGTGCTGGGGGAAGGAGGAAGCAGGAGGAAGTCAGCACAGCACAGGGATGGTGGGAACCCCTCATAATGAGCACAGCAGAAGTACAAACCCAGGAATTCAGCACAGAACAGGGATGGTGGGAACCCTTCGTGAGGGGTTCCCACCATCCCTGTGCTGTGCTGACTTCCTGGGGCTGTACTTCTGCTGTGCTCATTATGAGGGGTTCCCACCATCCCTGTGCTGTGCTGACTTCCTGGGGCTGTACTTCTGCTGTGCTCATTATGAGGGGTTTCCACCATCCCAACAGCCCCAGGAACTCGGCACAGGGATGGTGGGAACCCCTCATAATGAGCACAGCAGGGGTACAGCCCCAGGAACTCAGCACAGGGATGGTGGGAACCCCTCATAATGAGCACAGCAGGGGTACAGCCCCAGGAACTCGGCACAGGGATGGTGGGAACCCCTCATAATGAGCACAGCAGGGGTACAGCCCCAGGAACTCGGCACAGGGATGGTGGGAACCCCTCATAATGAGCACAGCAGGGGTACAGCCCCAGGAACTCAGCACAGGGATGGTGGGAACCCCTCATAATGAGCACAGCAGGGGTACAGCCCCAGGAACTCGGCACAGGGATGGTGGGAACCCCTCATAATGAGCACAGCAGGGGTACAGCCCCAGGAACTCAGCACAGGGATGGTGGGAACCCCTCATAATGAGCACAGCAGGGGTACAGCCCCAGGAACTCGGCACAGGGATGGTGGGAACCCCTCATAATGAGCACAGCAGGGGTACAGCCCCAGGAACTCGGCACAGGGATGGTGGGAACCCCTCATAATGAGCACAACAGATACTATTAGGCCTTTTTAAGCGTCCAGCTTTTTAAATTCGTCATAACGACTGTTGGTAATTTTTAATGAAAAGTGAACGAATCTAACAAATTGAATTTCGGGCACGAAATCCGAAATAACGGCAAATGTGAAACGAAACAAAATGAATTTATTGAAGGCGCACATGTTTAGTATGTATACACACACACACACCACAAGATACATATATAACAAGAGATAGATAAATAAATATATATATATATATATATACATCTCTATCTTGTTATGTAGATATATTTGCATAGAAACAAATTATTTCGTATATTTACTGGTTCCTGGAGGGAGGAGAGGTTTGCATAGATAAGGAGCGGCAACTTCCTCTGACACTCCCATTGCTATGGAAACCTGACTGAAACCCATATGCAACATCTGCAAGGCTGAAATCCAGGAAGTCGTACAGTCTGGCTTCATGATGCCCACACTTAAGATGGCCCCAGTCAATTTCTATTTTATAAAGGGTCTAAATGCTGTAACAACTAACAAAACGGACCTTAGTTTATAACACGGGTCTTCAAACTACGGCCCTCCAGTTGTTCAGGAACTACAATTCCCATCATACCTAGTCATGTCTGTGAATGTCAGAGTTTTGCAATGCCTCATGGGATGTGTAGTTCTGCAACAGCTGGAGGGCCATAGTTTGAGGATCCCCGGTTTACAGACTAAGGCCCAGATTCTCATATCTCGGCATAAAACTATGCGGGCGTAACGTATCTCGTTTACGTTACGCCGCCGCAAGTTTTACGGGCAAGTGCTTTATTCAAAAAGAACTTGCCTGTAAAGTTGCGGCGGCGTAGCGTAAATCTACCGGCGCAAGCCCGCCTAATTCAAATGAGCCGGGTAGGGGGCGTGGATCATTTAAATTAGGCGCGTTCCCGCGCCGAACGTACTGCGCATGCGCCGTCCCTAATATTTCCCGACGTGCATTGCGCTAAATGACGTCGCAAGGACGTCATTGGTTTCGACGTGAACGTAAATGGCGTCCAGCCCCATTCACGGACAACTTACGCAAACAACGTAAATTTTTAAATTTCGACGCGGGAACGACGCCCATACTTAACATTGGTTGCCCCTCATATAGCAGGGGCAACTTTACGCGTCGCAAATCTAACGTAAACGTCGTAACTCCACTGCGTCGACCGCGCGTACGTTCGGGAATTTGCGTATTTTGCTAATTTGCATACCTGACGGGGAAAACGACGGAGGCGACACCTATCGGCGGAAAAAAAAATTGCATTTAAGATCCGACAGCGTAAGAGCCTTACGCCTGTCGGATCTAATGGTTATCTATGTGTAACTGATTCTAAGAATCGGTCGCATAGATACGACGGCCCAGATTAGGATTTACGACGGCGCACATTGCGTTGCGCCGTCGTAAACGCCCTTTCAGAATCTGGGCCTCTAACTTTACTAGAATACATTAAGCTTCTGTATTACAGGGGTATTTTATATTTAAAAAGTGAAATTGTGGCACTTTAAGGACGTGGCAGCCGGCTTCCCGGCCCAGCTCCTTAATGACTAGCTTACATTGTGCCCTGATTGGGCAAAGCTTTGCCCAATCAGGGCTTAGAAAGCGCCCCGCAAATTCGGGTTTGCGCCAAATGGGCGAACAGGCAATGTTCGGGCTGAACTTTCCGTCGGCCTGTACCGTTCGCCCAACACTGGGAGTATGTAATGTACAATATAGAGTATATAGTGCAGGGGTCAGGCCTCCTAATATTGGTATCCAGTAATCAGTGGTTACTTACATGTATTTATGTTATGTATGTATTTCGTGTTAATGACCCACCTGTGCTGATCTCTGTAGGAGTGCCCTCCTCTATAAATGTCCCCGTTATTCCATCCTCCTCCATAGACTGCTGATCATCCCTCACATACGTCTCTTCTTCTTCTGATTTCACCTCAAATTCTATATCGATTGGATCTCCACTCTAAACCAAGAGAATGAGAGAGAATATCATCTGTAAGATATAAACTTACATACAAAATCCACACATCATCTCCACCAGTCCATGTTCTAGATGCTCCGTCCCACCGACCTTGTAACAGTGAGGGATGGTGTGACCTTCCTGTGTGGAATCCCGGGAATACAGAGGACGGGGACATCTCTCTGGTGGGTTCCTGGTATTAGGTGGCTCCATCATATCCTTGTGTCCTTCGAAAAGCTCCTCCATCACTCCATACTCCTCATACTCTTCTTTAACAACAATAATATAATCTTCAAGGTTTACACTCTGAAGTTATAATAAAACATTCATTATAATAAACATGTTTGTGTATAAATCATAACCACCAATAATTGTTCCTCATCTACCTGATGATGGTGGGGGATGGTGTGACCTTCCTGTGTGGAATCCCGGGAATACAGAGGACGGGGACATCTCTCTGGTGTGTTCCTGTAGCTGGATGACTCCACCATGGTGTCCTGGTACAGATCTTTGTGTTCTTCCTCCATCACCCCATCCTCATCATCCTCCTCTTTTATCTCTTCTTTAACCTCAACTTTAGGATCTCTCAGGTTTCCACTCTGAATATAGAATAAAAATGACATCAATGGTAACAATGCAGATAATGTACAGATCCTAATGATACTATCAGTGATTGTTCCTCATCTACCTGATGATGGTGGGGGATGGTGTGACCTTCCTGTGTGGAATCCCGGGAATACAGAGGACGGGGACATCTCTCTGGTGGGTTCCCATTACTGGATCCATCTGTAGGAAACACACACACTGACTGAATACATTGTTTCTATGTGTTTATCAGATGATGGGGGATCTAGGTGGAGCCTCCGTACTGCTCTCTCCTTTACAATAAAGTCTCCTCTTACCCGGTGATGTGAGGGGCGGCTGATTGTCCATCATGACGTCCTTGTAGAGATCCTTGTGTCCTTCTAAATACTCCCACTCCTCCATGGAGAAATAGACAGTGACATCCTGACACCTTATAGGAACCTGACACACACAATGATACAGTCACCATCCAGACACACCCCTTGTCTGTTACTGGATAATGTCCCAGAATTCCCAGAATCCTCCTCACCTCTCCTGTCAGCAGCTCCATCATCTTCTTGGTGACTTCTAGAATCTTCTCCATGTTGTGTCTCTCGGGTTTTAGGGAGTCACATGGAGGCACTGTGATGGTCATATGATCACCGGACTTCACAAGAGGAAATCTCTGTATTGGAGAACCAATAGGAATATCATGTTAGAATCCCAGAATCCTCCTCACCTCTCCGGTCAGGTCTGTGTTTTATTAATAGAGATAAGAGTGATGTCATGTGACCTCCCAGAATCCTCCTCATCTCTCCGGTCAGGTCTGAGTTTTATTAATAGAGATAAGAGTGATGTCATGTGACCTCCCAGAATCCTCCTCATCTCTCCGGTCAGGTCTGTGTATTATTAATAGAGATAGGAGTGATGTCATGTGACCTCCCAGAATCCTCCTCACCTCTCCGGTCAGGTCTGTATTATTAAAGCGGGAGTTCACCCATAAAACAATTTTTCCCCTAGATTCCTGCTCGTTTTGTCTAGGGGAATCGGCTATTTGTTTTAAAATATGAGCAGTACTTACCGTTTTCGAGATGCATCTTCTCCGTCGCTTCCGGGTATGGGTATTAGGGAGCGGGCGTTCCTTCTTGATTGACAGTCTTCCGAGAGGCTTCCGACGGTCGCATCCATCGCGTCACTAGTACCCGAAAGAAGCCGAACGTCAGTGCGGCTCTATACTGCGCCTGCGCACCGACGTTCGGCTTCTTTCGGAAAATCGTGACGCGATGGATGCGACCGTCGGAAGCATCTCGGAAGACTGTCAATCAAAATAGAAACGCCCAGTCCCGCAGCCCATACCCGGAAGCGGCGGAGAAGATGCATCTCGTAAACGGTAAGTACAGCTCATATTTTAAAACAACTAGCTGATTCCCCTAGACAAAACGAGCATCCATCTAAGGGGAAAAAGTGTTATGTACGGGTGCACCCCCGCTTTAATAGAGATAAGAGTGATGTCATGTGACCTCCCAGAATCCTCCTCACCTCTCCGGTCAGGTCTGTGTTTTATTAATACAGATAAGAGTGATGTCATGTGACCTCCCAGAATCCTCCTCACCTCTCCAGTCAGCAGGTAGATGATCTCCAGGGTGAGGTTTAGTATCTTCTCAGTCATGTGATTCCGGTCCGCCTCCATTCTCATTGGTGTGGTCATGTGATCTATGCGAGTTTCTCTGTAGACAGATAATAAAGAATTATCTGGACTGTATTGGTTGGACAATATTATTATGGGAAAATAAGGGGTTATTAGGTGGGTTGCCCCCAGTGGGAATTAGAACATCTAGATTGGGTAACTAATGCCTCGTACACACGGCCGGATTTTCATAGACATTTTTTTTTTCTCATTTATTTTATACACATTTTTTTTACACTAATTTTGTTTTTCTGTACACAACATCCCTTGTGATAGCATTGGCCGTGACCGGTCCTCATTTATGGAGAGATCTGGGGTATATTAGACACCATATCTCTCCTCTGGCCCCCCGTGAGATCGGTCTGATCAGTTACTTCCCTGGCCACTGGTTGGCCAGGTAAACAAAGGGGCAGAACCAGAAGTGACAAACTGCTCATTGCTCCCGGTTTCCAGAGACAGGGGAATGACTGCAGTTTCTCTCTCTCTGTACAGGGCCGCCATCCGCATTGTTCTCGGCCTCCGCAATAGGACCGGAGAGCCACTCAGATCACTTCTGCTTTACAGAGAATCGCCAGCTGAACACAACGTTACTGAGATGATACCTGTAAGTGTAGGCATCATCCTGGTATAACCACTGAAACCCAAGGATGTTCAGAAACATTCTTGGGTGGGAAGTGGTTAAGAAGACATCAGGGGTCTATTAAACCTCCAACGTTACCTATGGACCCCAGTGAAACTGATGAAGTACAGATCGGGAATAATCAGTTTCCCCCCCGACCACAGTGACCGGGGAATGACGACTCTGAGCCCGGGCCTGCAGGAGGGGCAGGCACATGGTTATGGTAGTAGGGCATGGGGATATTTGTATCGCGGGAAATAGGGTGTGGAAGTGCGAATTTCAATACGACCCGAATCCGCATCTCATCCCTCGTTACAAGAGACTGCTAAGAGGAGAAGGTGACACATCTCCAATATCAAGAGAAGGTTTCAGCCCCGTATGTGGGGACATTTTCTGCCCCTTAAAAAGTTAAATTAGGTTTCCACACTATATATGTGTGTATCATCATCTGCTGGAGATAAAAGACGTCACAGTGACTATGGAGGAAGAGGACGGACATGACGGGGGTTACTGGATGTAAATAGAAAATAAGATCTTATTACCACATCACCTCTACCTCGTATCACACGGAGATTCCCGTCTTCACTTGACACAATTTCCTGACTGTACCTGACATCACTTCCTGTCTGTTTTGCTAGCAGTGAGATCACCATCTTGTGGAGATCAGAGGAACTGCAGCCTCCAGAAACGTCTCGTAGTGTGACAACGGACTTGTGATGTGTGTGTATGTACTGTGTATCCTTATAGATGGGTAGGGATGAGCCGAACACCCCCCGATTTCGGTTTGCACCAGAACCTTCGAACAGACCGAACATTCGCGCGAACATTTAGAACCCCATTGACGTCAATAGGACTCGAACGTTCGAATTCAATAGTGCTCATTTTAAAGCCCCATATGCAAGTTATTGTCGGAAAACGTCTTTGAGAACCCGGGTCTTGCCCCAGGGAACATGTATCAATGGAAAAAAGTTTTAAAAACGGTCGTTTTTTCTGGAGCAGTGATTTTATTGATGCAGCATCATTGTTGATGAGGACAAGTGCCTCTTCTCGACAACCCTGCCCGTTGGTTGTCAGGGTCTGCGGGCAGGGGGCTTATCGGAATCCGGGAGCCCCCTATAAGGGGGCCCCCAGATCCTGGCCCCCCACCCTATGTGAATGAGTATGGGGTATATTGTACCCCTACCCATTCACCTGGGGGGAAACCAGTGTCAATAAAAAAACACACAGGTTTTTAAAGTAATTTATTAGGCAGCTCCAGGGGTCTTCTTCCGACTTCGGAGGTCTCTTCCAACTCCCTCCGCTCTCTCCTCCCGCTCTCCGGCCTCTTCTCCCGCTCTCCGATGTCCTTCTGCCAGGCTCCTCCGCTATATTCTTCCAGCTCTTTTACTAGCATTGGCCTGGTCTTCTCCGTCGTCTTCTTCCCTGTTCTCTTCTTCCGATGTTGACACAACGCTCCCTCCCGCTGAAATGCTGTGTGCGCAACGATTTCTATAGGCATGGGGCGTGGTCACTGGGTGATGTCACCAGCGGGTGACCCCGCCCCTTATGGCGTCACAGTCCCATCATGCCCGGGACTGTGATGTCATACGGGGCGGGGTCACCCGGTGACCACCCCTCATGCCTATATAAATCGTTGGCAAAGGAACCGCTAGGTCTCTCAGGCCGCTTTACAGCTCTCGGGCGTAATGGATCCCTGACTATAGTACTTCAAATGTAAGTATGAATTGGATCCTTCTGCAAGTCAGTTAACTTGGATAGGCAGGTGCCTTCCCACCACCAAGAATCCTCGATTCCATGGTTCCTCCGTCAGGCAAGATGTCGCTGGTTCACTGTGCGGCCACTCACAAGGTACTGATGGATGGATAACATCAGATGCTGTGGAGCGTAGAAGGATGCCTCACTGGCTCGATTGGCAGGGTTGTCCACGAGGATCCCTTGCAAGCGATCCGCTCGAGTCTAGGCCCCAGGCTTCTCTGGGCTAGGCACACTCACAGCAGGCCTCCTGCCGGCTGGAAGATGGCATCCCGAGAGAGAGAGCTGAGGCCTTCATTGTCCTTGTATTAGATCCCCCAGCAGGCTGTGCGTGGCGCACTGCATTTTGGTAGCACGGTGGCATTGTGGGTATTGTAGTCTCACTCCAACCCACGGTAATAGAGTCACTTTCATTCACACTACAATGCCCACTATGCTTTGCTCTATAATGTAACTGAACTCAACAATTTCAACGGCATAACACAAACCAGACATTAGAGGGAGCCAGCTTCCTCTTTAGGCGCACAATGTAGTCCATTAGGATACGTTTTACAGTAACCCCTTGTTACACCTATATTCTCCCCCCTTGTGACTGAATAAAGACGTCACATAGGGGGGCGTGGTTACAGCGCTATGGCGCATGCATGAGATTTCCTACAGGGAAACCGTAAGGGCGGAACTGATGTCAGAAACTGAATCACAAAACAGCAGTAAGAATGGCGCTGTCAATACCCAGAAATACAGAGAAGAAAAACACAAAAAAAAGGTATTTGCAGGCCTCGTTTTTGGAAGATTTTTATATATATATATATATATATATATATATATATATATATATATATATATATATATATATATATATATATATATATTATGCATTATGATGAGCTTGTGTAACTTAACAATTGAAAAACAGAAAAAATTGGCCTTGGTTTACTTCCTCTAACACCTTCTGAGGGGCTGCAGGCTCCAGATTTTGTGTCACATGGCTTTGCCCCCCCCAGATCTAAGTTGGCCCCCCAAGGCCCCCTGACCACCCCTCCACCCTGGATGCTATGGCAGCTGATTTCCTTTTCTATTACATCACTCTATACTGCGCCTCCTCCGCAGGGCTGAAATCACATTCCTTTACAACACAGCCAGTTAGCTACGATCTGCATAGGGTGTATCTGCCTACTGCAACTACACTGCCGTTCCAACCAGAGAATTTTACAGGTCAGAACGGCAACATAAAAGCCAGATACACCCTGTGAAGATTGTGACTGACAGATTTGTGTAAAGGAATGTGATTCCAGTCCTGTATAGTGTGGGGGGGAGGAGCTGTATACGGTGCTGGGATGGGAAAGAAGCTCTGCCAAGTGACCTGCCAGGGGTGATCCCTGTCCTCTGATTCGCCAGCAGTGATCACTGTCCTCTGATGTAAGGAGGAACTCAAAACTCTTAAGCAACTTTGAGTATCTTTCCGTGCGGTGAGTGTATCTGCACGCACGGTGTAAGTGGAGGGTGATAGTGGGGGGGGGGGGGTACGCTACGCCTCTGAGTACACCACCATCTGATTTCAGCAGGAAAATTTCCCTACCCGAGTTGCTAACCGTAAAAAGAAAATCGATCCCAGCCATCCACATGCACAGCATCTAAATGCTAGCTCGGCCAAATTGCTAGCACTGCAACTGCTGCCTTTTCAGATGGTAGACTGGTAGGAATTTGTGGAATGTGCTGTACCTCAGTGGCAGGTTCCAAAATGCCATTCCATTTCATGGAAGGCCATTCCGGCTCTCTACCGGCATTTGGAAGGCAATGTTTTGGCCTTGTTGGACAGGAGTAAGGTGCATATTAGCGCTGACTCATGGTCCAGCAGGCATGGACAGGGACGTTACCTTTCCTTCACAGTGCACTGGGTAACTCTGCTGGCAGCTGGGAAGGATGCAGAACAGGGTTCAGTATTGTTGGAGCTTTTTCCACCACCACCCCTTTCAAAATGCTAGTGGTCATTCTGCCACAGCTCTCTCCTCCACCCCCTCCTTCTTCCTCTATGGCCTCATCTTCAGATTTGTCCTCTGAACAGTGGTGCTCTGTAGGCATTCAAGGGGCTACGCAAGCAGTCAGACAAAAAGATTCCATGCGGTGCTTGGGTCGGTCTGCTTAGGGGACAGGAGTGCCAGGGCTGGGCTCAGCCCTTCCCTCTCTGTGCTGGAAGCTCAGCTGTCAGCTAATTGCCAACTCCTATCTCTCCACAGTGATCCACCTGTACATGATCCTAATCGTCAGCTCTGCCTACTTAAAGTCTTCCAGTTCATTTCCTTTTTGCCTTCGCCTATGTTAACATCACTATAGACTTTCTCCTGCGTTCCTGTTGAAGACCTGCTTGACTACGTTCCCTCTGGCCACAGATCCTGCTTGCTGAACTACTACCTTTATCCCTGGCTCTTGGACATTGGCTTAACCTACTACCCGATCTGGTTACCGAACTCTGGCTTTGTTTTGACTACACTTACTCTATTTACCTTTTTATTTTTAAGTGTGATTAAACTGGACTTCTGTCTCGGTCTGATTCATAGTTTCTGACAAGGAGCCACACTTGGGCAGAGATTCTGTCAGCTCTGCACGGGCAGGCTCAGAGGTGGTTGATGCCACGCCAGATTTAGCCAGGAATGGTTGTATGCGACAATGGCACCAACCTTCTCTCCACCCTACGACAGGGACACTTGACCCATGTTCCCTGTTTGGCTCACGTCCTGAATATGGTGGTGCAGCGGTTCTTGAGCAGGTACCCAGGCTTACAAGATCTCCTGAGGCAGGCCAGAAAAGTCTGTGGTCCTTTCCGCTGGTCATAAATTGCCAGTGCTCGGCTGGCTGACATTCAAAGGGAATGCAACCTGCCCACCAACCGCCTCATTTGTGACATGCCCACCAGGTGGAACTCAATGTTGGCAATGCTGTAGCGGCTGCACACACAGCAGAGGGCCATCAATGAGTACCTGTGCGAGTATGGCACTAGGACAGGGTCAGAGAAGCTTGGCTTTTTTTTCACCACGCCAGTGGCTACTGATCAAGGATGCATGCACTGTCCTGTCACCATTTGAGGAGGCCACGAGGATGGTGAGCAGCGACAATGCATGCATCAGTGATACTGTCCCTCTTGTCTTCCTGTTGGACAGGGCACTTGAGGTAGAATAGCGGGAGGAAGAGGAGGACTTCCTTACCTCTCAAGGCCTCCTTTATCCAGATAGCATTCCTGCGGGCCCACCAAACACACAGGAAGAAGAGAAGGGGGAGGAGGAGGATTGTGTCAGCATGGAGGTGGAGGATAACACTCAGCAGCAGTCTTCAAGGGATGGTTTTCAGTCCCCAGAAACGCAAAGAGTTGTACGTGGCTGGGAGGAGGTTGTTATGGATCATGTGACCCTTAGTGACCCAGAGGATTCAGAATCGAATGCCTCTGCAAACTTACGCTGCATGGCCTCCCTGATTTTGCAAAGCTTGCGAAAGGACCCTAGGATTTGTGGTATCAAGGAGAGGGATCATTACTGGCTGGCAACCCTTATTGATCCACATTACAAGGCTAAGGTTGCAGAACTCATCCTGCCTTTGCAGAGGGAGCAGAGGATGAAACATCTTCAGGAGGCCTTGAAGAAAGGTTTGTGCAATGCATCTCCAAACCCTGGTAGGTTACCATTTCCTGGTGGTGGACCATGTTTCTGAGGCTTTGTTCAGTCAGGCCTTGTACACACGATCAGTCCAAACTGATGAAAACGGACTGAAGGCTGAAGTCTGATGGACTGATGGTCTACACACCATCAGTTCAAAATCCGATCGAGTCCAACGTGGTGACGTTAAACACAACAACGTCCAAAAAAAAAAAACGAAGTTCAATGCTTCCAAGCATGCGTCGACTTGATTCTGAGCATGCGCGGGTTTTGAACCGATGCTTTTGCGTACTAACCATCGGTTTTGACCGATCGGTCATCAGTCCATCAGTCCTATTTTAAAGCAAGTTTTAAAACTTTGGTCTGAAGGACAAAAGTCTGATGGGCCATACACACGGTAGGTTTGAACTGATGAAACTGAACTTCAGTCCGTTTTCATCAGTTTGGACTGAGAGGAAGAGTGGTGGAGAAGGTGGCCGGCTGATGCCTTCAGACAATTTTTCGGTCCTCAGCTCCACAGTCTGATCGATTCACGTAACCATCGCCAGCATCTGCATTACATGGTGCAGGAACATCTAAGAGCAGACTTGGAGACCTTTCCAACAGAACATCCACTGGGTTACTGGGTCTTGAGGATGGACCACTGGGCAGAACTTGCTCAATATTTAATTGAGCTACTGGCCTGTCCTGCATCCAGCGTTCTTTCTGAATGCACATTCAGTGCTGCTGGAGGGTTTGTAACAGTTCACAGACTCCGTTGATAGGTTCACATTCATAAAAATTAGCAGCTATCAAGTACCTGATGCTGATGTAACTGGTTGAATTTTCTATGGATGTGGGATCCCTTGAAGACTACCTATGCTAAGTGACTATCCTATTCTTCCTTAATCTTGCTGATGGTAGCTTCTAACAATATTTTTGGTTTAGGGCACTACCACCACTGCTTAAGGCCCAATTTTTCTGCCCCTGTTTAACAGGTGCATGTCATTACAATTTTTGATCCAATATTTCACAGCAGGGCCCGTTCCTGCGCCCAACAAGAGTATCTGTGAGGGGTTACAGTGTTGTTGCACCACCACCCAAGGCTCAATTGTTCTGGCCCAGGGGCATGTATTTACATTTCTTGATACTGCCTAATAATGCAGCCTAACAGTGACAGCAGAGAAAAATTACCTGTTTGCAAAATTTTATAAGAAATTGTGAATTAAAAAAAAAATCAAGAGGGGAAAATTGCCCAGTAGGTAAGGGGTTAACGGGCTAGATTCAGCAAAGAATTACGCCGGCGTATCCATAGATACGCCGCGTAAATTCAAAGCTGCGCCGGCGTATCTACTTTCTGTATTCAGAAAGCTAGATACGCCGACATTAGCCTAAGATCCGACTGGCGTAATTCTATTACGTCGTCGTATCTTAGGGTGCATTCTCACGCTGGCCGCTAGGTGGCGCTTCCGTTGTTTTCGGCATAGAATATGCAAATTACCTAATTACGTCGATTCACGAACGTACGTGCGCCCGGCGGTAGTTTTTTACGTCGTTTGCGTAAGGCTTTTTCGGCGTAACGTTGCTCCTGCTATTAGGAGGCGCAGCCAATGTTAAGTATGGAAGTCGTTCCCGCTACAAATTTTGAATTTTTTACGTTGTTTGCGTAAGTCGTTCGCGAATAGGGCTGGACGTCATTTACGTTCACGTCGAAAGCAATGACGATTTGCGTCGGAATTTCGAGCATGCGCACTGGGATTTTTTCACAAACGGCGCATACGCCGTTTCGTAAAAAAAAACGTAAAATACGCGGGGTCAACCCAATTTAAATAAAACACGCCCCCTCAACATCATTTGAATGACGCGCGCTTACGCCGGCCCCATTTATGCTACGCCGCCGTAAGTTAGGAGGCAAGTGCTTTGTGAATACAGCACTTGCCTCTTAAACTTACGGCGGCGCAGGGTAAATACGATACGCTGCGCCGCCGTAAGAAGGGGCGCAGCTACGTGAATCTAGCCCAACGTTGCTAGCAGTTTTGGAGTATCCCAAACCCTGAGGTTCTACAAGCAATCCATTACAAAAAGACAAACCATGAGACTGTTTATAGGAGCCGGAGTGAATGGACTGTTGCTTGGGTGACTGGTGGCTTCTGTACTGTTTGGGAAAAAAACAGTTATCAGTGGCTCCTGCGGGGGGAGCACTACACATCTATAAGGATATACAGTACATACACACACTGGGGCAGATTCATCAATAGATACGACGGCGGATCTCCTGATCCGCCGTCGGATCTGTGAGATCCCACCGTCGGAGCTATGCGACTGATTCATAAGAATCAGTTCCGCATAGATCTCCCTTGGATCCGACTGGTGTAAGTGACTTACACCAGTCGAATCTTAGGCTGTAATCTCCCGCCGGCCGCTAGGTGTCGTCGCGATTTTTTACCCGTCGCATATGCAAATGAGGAAAACCGCCGATTCACGTCTGTACGCCCGCCCGTCGCTCGTTTTCTACGTCGTTTGCGTTCGGGTTTTTACGGCGGATAGCTACCCCTGCTTCTATGAGGGGTAGCTAATGTTAAGTATGGCCGACGTTCCCGCGCCGATTTTTAAATTTTCTACGTCGTTTGTGTACCGCGATCGGGAATACCGATGGCCGCAAACGACGTACCCGCCGCAAACAATGACGTTGTAGCGACGTCATTTGGAGCATGCGCACTGGGCTTTTTTGCCCCGGCGCATGCGCAGTTAAATCGGCGCGGGAACGCACCTGATTTAAATTGTACACTCCCCCTAGCCGCGGAATTTGCATTCCGCCGGGGGGAGTTAGGATCCGACGGTGCAGTTTGCGAGGTAAGTGCTTGATGAATCATGCACTTGCCTCGCTAAATTGCACCGGCGGATCGCAAACCAGGTAGATCTAGCGGATCTAAAGATCCGCAGATCTACATGAATCCGGCCCACAGAGCACAAGGCCGTGTTCACACTACGAGACATTTCTCAGGGGCTGCAGTTCCTCTGAGCTCCATAAGGTGGTGATCTCACTTATACCATAGAGAAAGGAAGTCTCTATTGAAGACAGGAAGTGATGTCAGGAACAAACAGGAAGTGATGTTAGATAAAGACAGGAAGTTCCATGAGGTACGAGTAACAGAGGTGATATTGCTGGAATCGGCAGCAGAGGAGGTAATAAGATCTTATTTTCTATTTACACCCAGTAACCCCGTCATGTCCGTCCTCTTCCTCCATAGTCACTGTGACGTCTTTTATCTCCAGCAGATGATGATACATATGTTATTATTATTATACAGGATTTATATAGTGACAACACTTTACAGCATAAGGGCAGACAGTACAATTACAATACAATATAATGAGTGCCCGGGTGCTAATATTCAGACATATTTTTCATTATTCAGAGATTCGGATATATCTGAATGCCCGAATTACAATATAAACAAATTTTACTGAATGCTCCGAATAACGTAACGAAATTCGTACTGAAAATCAAATTTTACATTGAACTCCAGTCGAATTCTAACTACATATATTGTTGAAATCAAAGATTGTGCGAGTCATTTGAGTACCAATAATAATGCTGTTTTTGTTAAGCCAATGGCGATGTAAAGAGTCATTGTAATCATTTGATGAAGATTTTTCTTTTGTTTGTTCACTTTGCTGCATTCAAATAAAAAACAACATAACGTTTTTGTTTCGAGCGATTCGAACGTTTATCAATTTAATTGTTTCGAATTGAAAAAAATCTGTAAATTAGAGTAAAATTTCCCGAATACGAATTGATCGAATCAACCGAATTTAACTAAACAAATTAACAAGATTAACGAATCAAAATGAAACAAATTTTTTCACCATGCACATGTCTAGCTGTGAGTGCCCGAGTACTGTGGGTACTACGAGTGCACGTTTTCTGGGAGTGCCCATATATTGTGGGTGCACTAGGAGTAGAGAGCTGGGAATGGAGTAGGTTACATATTGTTAACTCAATTTCCCCAATAGAATACAGTGGAACCTCGGATTGCGAGTAACGCGGTTAACGATCGCTTCGCAATACAAGTTGTGCAGTACCGCGTTTGGCCTGAGGTGGGGGGGTTCCCGGAGCCATTGGAAAATGCTCGGAAAGACTTGGAAATACTACGTTTCCGAGGTTTGCCAAGGTCGGTCGAGCTGTCCTCAGGACTTTCCGGCTGTTTAAGGCTCTCCGGCACCCCCCGCCTCTGGCCGCATGCGGTATTGCATGCCATTGAAGTCAATGCGGAACAAATTATTTTTGTTTCCATTGACTTCAATGGGGAAACTTACCTTGATATGAGAGTACTTTGGATTACGAGCATTCTCCCGGAACCGATTATGCTTATAATCTGAGGTTCCACTGTAGAGGGTAAAATGTCCAACAGGACTAGTGATGCCACTCAGTGCATATCCTGCACCATGCATTCCTTGATGTGCCAATCGAGGGTGCATACTGCTGTACAAGACGTGGGCGAATTGTTTCTCTGGAATCCCAGATCCTGGATCTGAAGAATCAATGAGCAACACTGAGATGCATTAGCAACATGGAGAGGAGCTTGGGCATTACCCAGCAGGTGCTGGTGGGGGGCCAGCCTAGAGGAGGTTGGAGAGATGGAAACACAGGAACCAGAGGTAGGTAGCTGGGTGACAGAAATGAGAAGGGGTAGAGGGAAGAGTGGTAGGGAGGCCAGTCCTGAGTTGGTACACCCCAACAAATATGCCAAGTTGCATGATGATGGGGATATAAGCTCAGGGTTGGCAGTGCTGGAGCAGGCACCCTCCCCTTGCTGCCAGGGGAGTGATGGCTCCAGTAAGGAGGAACGTAGGGATACAGGCAAGGCCAGACAAGTGCTGGTAGTGGGAGACTCAATTATTAGGAGGACAGAGAGGGCAATCTGTCAGAGAGACCGGGGTTGCCGAAGAAGTGTGTTGTTTACTGGGCACTTGGGTTCGGCACATCACGAATCGGGTGAACAGATTATTGGGAGGGGATGGGGAGGACCCAGCGGTCATGATACATGTTGGACCAATGACCAAGTGAGAGGAAGGTGGAGAGTCCTAAAAAACTATTTTAGGGACTTAGGGAATAGATTGAGGAAAAAGACCTCCAAGGTAGTTTTCTCTGAAATACTACCTGTACCTCGAGCCACAGCAGAGAGGCAGCAGGAGCTTGGGGAACTGAACAAGTGGCTGAGGATCTGGTGCAGAAAAGAGGGATTTGGGTTCCTGGAGAACTGGGACAATTTCTCAGTCGGTTTCCGGCTCTTTAGTAAGGGGACGGTACAGCTCTATTGGGAAAAAAGATGGTCACAAAGCTGGAGGGGCTTTTAAACTAGGTGTTGGGGAGGATCAGAGAAAGTGATAGCAGACAGGGAGTGGGTGATAGGACAGTCAGCCGTAGTAATAGCAGTGAATATACAACCATAACAACTTATCCAAATTACTAATCCGGCCTATTCTAAGTCATCAAGGAAGGGTGATATCGGTCCAAGAGGCCGATAGATCACTTCTTAACCAGTTAACAACCGTGCTATAGCAGAATGACATCTGCAGCGCAGATTGATAACTCTAGGGGAGCGTACTGTGACGTCTTCCCAGAATCTTGCACCTGCGTGCCTCCTGGTGCAGAGCGATCACTTGTAAACAAGCCGGCGTCGTGTCCGATTCATCTCTCCCCTCTCTGTACCGATCGGTAAAGTGTGAGAGGAGGGGGGAGAGATTGGGTGCAGCAGTGTTGTGGGCTGGATCTGTAGTCCCCACAGTGATGATCTGTGCCCATTCAAGCCTCATCCATTCATGCTCGGCTATCCCCAGCCATGTTCAGTCATCCCTGCCATGCTCTGCCATCCCCAAAGGGCCAAATCCATAGTCAGAAGGCAGGCAGAGTTCAGTGAGTAGCCAATATCCAATCCGAGGTCATCAACGAGGGGATCCAAACAGTTGAGCAGGGCAGACAAACAGAGAGCTTGAAGCAGGTGTTACAAATGCAATATTACAAGCATGAGACTGCAGGCTTGGCTGGCCTAAATCAGGTTTGGTCTCCACCCAGAGACTGACCACATCAATCACCTTACAGGTGGACAGACAGGGAGAATGCATCACAGCCAAAGCCAGGATGCTGAAATGAGGAGCAGGAGCACAACAGACTGGTGACAAACGGATTATACTACTTTTAATAGTGGCGTGGGATGGGCAGTTTATTTAGGGGGAATTGGGATATGTATATCTTTATTTTAAAATATTTAAAAAAGAAGGAAAAGGGAAACATTTAATTGGTAGTAAATGTCCGGAAATATTTTCCCATAATGGTCCAAGTCTCAGCTATTCATCCTAAAATGTGATCAGTAAAGTCTCCGGAGTACACAGAGATCACAGGAATATGATGTGTCCTGGCAAAGCCCAAAGAAAAAAAAAAATCTTTCGGTTTAGGAGAGGAGGGACGCACCCGGGAGAAATTATTCTGTGAAGAGAAACCTCATAGTGTGCCCTCCATAGCTCCTTCTCCCAATTTCCCTCCAATCAGAGTCAGAGAATCCTATGACATCACACTGACCTCACAGCGCCTTCTCCTAATATCCCTCTATCCGACTCTTTTTTTTCTGATGCTCTTAGGATGTGGGCCGGCCCCTGGCCTCCTCACTTTCATAGTAGGGCTGTTGGACCTGCATTGTATGTAATATCAGAAACCTCAGCATAAGTGGGGTTTAAATAAAAATAGACCTGACCAGTGAGGTGAGGAGGATTCTGGGAATGTCATTTGATTTTACTGTTTGTGTTCAGATCTAGAGTTTTCCTCCTGTGAAGTCTGGAGATCATATGACCATCACATTGCCTCCACCTCCCTCCCTGATAGAATAGAGAAATACAAAGAAGATTCTAGAAGTCACCAGAGAGATCATCGAGGAGAGGTGAGCGGTGCCGGGAAGGACGTCATGATGGACAATCAGCCGCCCCTCACATCACCGGGTAAGAGGAGACTTTATTGTAAAGGAGAGAGCAGTACGGAGGCTCCACCTAGACCCCCCATCATCTGATAAACACATAGAAACAATGTATTCAGTCAGTGTGTGTGTTTCCTACAGATGGATCCAGTAATGGGAACCCACCAGAGAGATGTCCCCATCCTCTGTATTCCCGGGATTCCACACAGGAAGGTCACACCATCCCCCACCATCATCAGGTAGATGAGGAACAATTATTGGTGGTTATGATTTATACACAAACATGTTTGTTACAATGAATGTTTTATTATATATTCAGAGTGGAAACCTCGGGGATGATAATATTGATATTAAAGAAGAGTATAAAGAGGAGGATGAGGAGTATGGAGTGATGGAGAAGTTTTCAGAAGGACACAAGTATATGATGGAGCCACCTAATACCAGGAACCCACCAGAGAGATGTCCCCGTCCTCTGTATTCCCGGGATTCTACACAGGAAGGTCACACCATCCCTCAGTATTTAAAGGTTGGTGGAATGGAACATCTAGAACATGGACTTGAGTAGACAAGGGGATTTATTCATGTGATGTCACAATAATAAAGTTTATATCTTACAGATGATATTCTCTCTCATTCTCTTGGTTTAGAGTGGAGATCCAATCGATATAGAATTTGAGGTGAAATCAGAAGAAGAAGAGACGTATGTGAGGGATGATCAGCAGTCTATGGAGGAGGATGGAATAACGGGGACATTTATAGAGGAGGACACTCCTACAGAGATCAGCACAGGTGGGTCATTAACACTAAATCCATTCCTCCACCCATACTGCTCACTGATTGGTCCAGAGTAGGGCGGGGACTGGGTGATATCAGCCTGTAATCCCCTGGTCACTTTCCTGAGCTGTGTTCCCCGTCCTGTATTCCTGTATTTCTCTCGGATAATCTTCCTTCTCTGTGCTGCAGACACAATTTATGTCTCTAGACTGGATTTATGGAGATTCTGGGGCTCAGCTGGCAGCAAAATGTTGATTTTCTCTATAGGCATTGCTCAGCCTAGACACCTGGGGTATGTACCTTGGGTCTTCTGCCCCATACCCGGGTCTTGCAAGATCTCTGGCAGAGTAATTTGTGATGTCAGAGTGGGGAGGGGTCACCCATTTACGTCACTGGGTGGCCCCGTCCTTGCCTATATAACAGCTGTCAAAGCAAAAAGACGGCCGTCGCGGGGAGGCAGAGTTTTTTTTTTTTTATATTTTTCGGGAGCGTCGGACGCCGTGATTGGCGATGCATTTGCATTGCGAGACTTTTTTTTTTCATTTTTCTTTTTAAAATAAGGCAATTGTCCAAAACTGTCTCCTGTTGTGTTTTACCTTTTTGACACTTATTTACCCGATACCCATTCACATTGGGGAAGGGGGGATGGGATTTGGGGGTCCCCTTGTTAAAGGGGGCTTCCAGATTACGATGAGCACCCCCCCCCCCACAACCACCGGGCAAGGGTTGTGGGGATGAGGCCCTTGTCCCCATCAGCATGGGCACAAAGTGCTTTGGGGGGACCCATGTTGAGGGTATGTGGCCTGGTACGGTTCAGGAGGGGGGGGGTTGACTCGAACATCTGGCTCAACGATATTGCATACGCCTGACCCCTGCACTATATACTCTATGTTGTACATTACATACAGACTTTTACATGTTGATAATAATGTGATAACATCCTCCAACTTTGGAACCTTGAACAGAAAGTGATAATGAGGGGGAGGAGTCAATAACCCAATGATCGTGGTCTTCAGGATCAGTCCAGTCTTCATCTTGGTTGTTCTCCCCCCATCCTCACTCTCTGACCTCTGGTGGGGCTCAGCCCCGCTGTTATTTATGACTAAATCATGGACTACATAAGGAAGTGCAGGACTTCTTGTGTTGGGAAGATGGCAATGAGTGATAGAGGGGGAGGGGACACTCGTCCTATAATCCCCTCCTCACTGTCACTCCTATAAAAGACAGTTCTCGTTGTTTCCTCACTCTCTGGCTAAGATCCATGAATAAATAAATTATCTGGTAGGAGATCAGAGGACCCATTTACTAGTTACCTTGAGGGGGGAATTGTAAGATCCTCAGAGACAAAGCTGCCTGATGTGGGCGGAGTCCTGGGTTAGGGGAACCAATCAGCTCATGTCTAGTAATAATCTTTGTATTTCTATTTTAGTAGATGGACGGGAGATGAGGAAAACCTCAGAGGATTGTCTCACTTTGTCTCCAGACTGTAAAGTAGAAGATGAGGACATCACACAGTATAGTCCAGGAGAAAACCCGACTACCTCAAATGTCCATCCGGCACCACACAGTGTAGATGGACCATTGTATTCCTCTTATCCCGAGGAACCTCAGACTGTGCGGGACGGTGCCGGACCATCGTATTCCTCTTATCCTGAGGAACCTCAGACTGTGCGGGACGGTGCCGGACCATTGTATTCCTCTTATCCTGAGGAACCTCAGACTGTGCGGGACGGTGCCGGACCATCGTATTCCTCTTATCCTGAGGAACCTCAGACTGTGAGGGACAGTGCCGGACCATCGTATTCCTCTTATCCTGAGGAACCTCAGACTGTGTGGGACGGTGCCGGACCATCGTATTCCTCTTATCCTGAGGAACCTCAGACTGTGCGGGACGGTGCCGTCCTTCCAACACATAAGAGATTTCCCTGCCCTGAGTGCGGGAAGCGTTTCCGTTCTACATACAATCTTAATTTGCATAAAAGATCTCACACAGGAGAGAAGCCTTTTTCCTGTGCTGGGTGCGGGAAATGTTTTTCAGCGAAGTCCTCTCTTTCAAATCATCAGAGACTGCACAGGGGGGAAAAGCCGTATTCCTGTCCTGAGTGCGGGAAATGTTTTTCAAACAATTCCAATCTTTCCTATCATAAAAGAATTCACACAGGGGAAAAGTCGTATTCCTGTCCTGAGTGCGGGAAATGTTTTTCAATGAAGTCCAATCTTACCACACATCAGAGATCTCACACAGGAGAGAAGCCTTTTTCCTGTCCCGAGTGTGGGAAATGTTTTTCAGTGAAGTCCAGTCTTTCCTTTCATCAGAGATCTCACACGGGGGAAAAAATGTATTCCTGTCCTGAGTGCTGGAAATGTTTTTCATTGAAGTCCAATCTTACCACACATCAGAGATCTCACACAGGAGAGAAGCCGTATTCCTGTCCTGAGTGCGGGAAATGTTTTTCACGGAAGTCTCTTCTTTCCAAACATCAGAAATTGCACACAAAGACGGCACTTTCCTGTCCTGAGTGAGGGAAATGTTCCTCACTGAAGTCCTGTCTTCCTGTACATCAGGAGTCCCACACAACCCTTGAGGTGTATTAGTGAGTGCGGGAAATGTCTTGTATATGAATGTTGCTGGACATGTCAGAAAGAAATACACCTCAGATATACTCCATGGCTGATCTTCATCATGTAAGAAAAAAATTGTATACTCATTTTTTCCGTAATTTTCCTTTCCTGTCGCATCTTCCATGGCAGCATACACCTTTGGGTTGTGGCTCCGCCTCCACAACCTGATAGGACCGCATAGCTATTTAACCCAGAGAGGGCCCCCGCCCAGGTATTCTCAGTGTATATATACACCTCACCTCATCCTCACTCTCTGACCTCTGGTGGGGCTCAGCCCTGCTGTTATTCATGACTAAATCATGGACTTAATAAGGAAGTGCAGGACTTCTTGTGTTGGGAAGATGTCAATGAGTGATAGAGGGGGTGGGAACACTCGTCCTATAATCCCCTCATCACTGTCACTCCTATAAAAGACAGTTCTCGTTGTTTCCTCACTCTCTGACTAAGGTCCATGAATAAAGAAATTATCTGGTAGGAGATCAGAGGATCCATTTACTAGTTACCTTGAGGGGGGGAATTGCAAGATCCTCAGAGACATCATGGCAGCATACACCTTTGGGGAAAAACTTGCAAACTGGGTGGGTCTGAGCATAACGTCAAGTTTATTTACATGGAATAGAGGCGTTGTACTGAATAATTGCTCGTCCAAACTCTGCCGTGGACAGTCGGGCAGAGTCCACCTTGTAATGAGATAGATAGGTGTTTCTACATGACCAAGTCGCTGCTCGACAAATAGTTTCCGAGGACACTCTGCAGTAGGCCGCCCAGGAGGTCGCCATTGCCCTTGTGGAATGTGCCTTCAAGCCCTCGGGGAATTTGTGTTTTGCTCAGTGAGTAAGCCTTTTTGATAGTCTTCACCAACCATGCTGCGATGGTGCGAGAGGTTGCCGCTTGCCCTCTCCTAAAGCTGTGTGGGATAACCAGGACGTTTTCAGACTTCCTAAGGTCGTTGGTTGTCTAGAGGTATACCAGGATGTTAGTTCTCACATCCAGGGGATGTGGTTTCTCTTGTTCTGTGGAGAGAGCAGGAACGTTAATCTCCTGATTGAAGTGGAAGGAGGATGAAACCTTCGGAATGAAGCGATCAGATGGTCTTAAGACTACTTTGGGTAGACGATTAGGTTTGGCTCCTTCGCCAATAGAGCTTGCATCTCGGATACTCTCTTGGCCGATGTTATCGCTATTAGGAAGGTGACCTTGAGCGTTGGGTCCCACAATGAGATGTTTTCCAACGGATGGTTCATGGGACAGACCTTCTAGTACAACCAAAAGATCCCAGGTCGGGAAGGAAGGCTTTCTGGTGGCCTTATCTTTAGGCAGGCCCTCTGGAACTGGATGATGAGAGGCTTTTGTGCCCATTTGACTCCTGTCATGGCAGATGAGGCCGATATGTGGACTTTCAGGGTACTTCACCCAAGGCCTTTATCTAAGCCCAACTGGAGAAACTGAAGGATTTGAGCAACTGTTGGAGATGACGGGTTCCAGGCTTGTTGCTGTGCGACTGAGAGAAACTTCTCCTAGATTCTCTTGTAGGTGTACCTTCTGGCTTGAAGAAGAGTCTCTGCCACTTTTTGAGAGCAACCTTGGTCTAGAAACCTAGCCCTTTCAATCTCCAGGCTGTCAGGTGCATTCTTTCCGGGGATGGATCAAGAAGTTGCCCCTGAGAGAGTAGATCCGCTGCTGGTGGAAGCGGTAATGGCATTGCTGTATTCAGCTGAAGGAGAGTTGTGAACCATGGCCGCCTCGGCCAAAAAGGAAGGACTGCTATAATTGTAAATGCTGACCTCTTGAGCCTGAGAAGAAATATTGGTATGAGAGGTGTCTGGGGAAAGATGTAACCCAGACGAAGGTTCCAGTCGTGCTGTAGGCAGTCCGTCCCCACCGCTAATGGGCAAGGGGTTCTTGTCAGATACCTCTGGCACTTCGCGTTGTCTGCTGTTGCTGCTAAATCTATATCCGGCATGGACCAAGTATGGTTATGAGGGAGAATGCTTGGTGGCTCAGAGTCCATTCGTTGTTGGAAACAAAGCTTCTGCTTAGCATGCCCGCCAGTTAGTTCTAGGCTCCTGAGACATACATCGCCCTTAGCCACGAGAGGTTGCGCCCACTCGAAGACTGGGCGAACTTCCTGCGCCACCTTGCCTGTGGATATAGGCGACTGCCACCCTGTTGTCCATCTTCAACAGGACTTCTTTCCCCTTCAGAAGACTGAAGGCCAGGAGGATGTTTGGTACCACCACCTCATGTGTCTCGAATGGCCAATGGCTTTGTGCTGGTAGTGTGCTCCCCAGCCCTCCTTGCTGGCGTCCGAAGGGATCACCTCCCGGGGAGGGGATAAGGAGGGACTCAAACTGGTAGAGGAATTGAGGATAAATTGGGATAAGTAGGTGTCTAATAAGCCTACAGAGCATCCAGTATCCCAGGTTTATGAATAATGTAATTGATTGGAGGTTTTCCATCTTGCACGACTCCAACTTCCTTTGCTTTTTTCTTTTTTTTAACTGGGCACAGATTACCTGATTTTTTTTATTATTATTATTTTTTTTATTTATATATTTTTTTGTTGTTGGGAACAGAGGGGAGCCGAATCCTCATCTCCGCTGGGTAACTAGAACCTTCACGATTTCTCGTGTTTTTTTTTTTTTTTTTTAGTAACAGCTAAAAACTGGACCAGGTAATAGTACACCTACTACTTGCAGCAAAACAGAACATCACCAAACTCTGGAAAACCTCTGACTCCCCGTCCATCTCTAATACAATCACAGATTTGAACCTCCAGTGTGAAATGGAGAGACTAGTTGCTAGAAAGAACATGAACATGGAAAAGTTTCTATATAAATGGTCATCCTGGCTCACACATTCCAAATGCTCTGTAATTGCTTAATGCTCTACTTAAAACACGACCTCCTCCCATTTCCATGCTATGACACAGCAAGTATGCTTACCTAGCTGGTGCCCCCCCCCTCTCCTTTCCCCTTCCCTGATTCCCCCCGCCTGGAGTTCAAAATGTTTGATACATTCAATGTCTTATCTTTATACTGTTCATTTGCTAAGACTGACTATGTTTCATTTATACTGCTTTCTTCTTTGTGGGTTCCACTTGCTCCAGTCGGAACTTCTGACGAGTTGTACCAAATGTGTATCTTGTTTCCTCTATTGAAAACATTAATAAAGACATATTGAACTAAAAACTGGACCAGAATGTTTTACTTTTCCATCAACGCTGGTAGCCTGGCTGACTGAAAGAGATTGAAAGGTGAACTTTCCACCTCTCAAAGTTATACGATTGTTATGCCCCTGCATGGGTGAATTTCTCATGTTGTTATACTTTTCCAATAAAAATGATTGTACCAGAAAGGTGAACCTCCCTTAAACTTCCACCAGTGTTACACCAATATAGCCGATATGGCCCACTGATCCTGAAGCTTTTCCATTCAAGTATGTGCGTGAAGCTTCACACAGGCACCCGCTGGATTAGTGCGCCCCTAAAAGGGACTTCCGCCGTGCTTTCAAGACAAGAGCCTTATGCTGCGTACACACGATAATTTTTTCGGGTTGTAAAAAAAACCAAAGTTTTCAGGCTCTAGAAAAAACGTTTTTTTCAACCCGATCATTTAGTTTTTGCCAGTCACATGATGTAACCACCCATTTAACTGTTCCCTTGCTACCAAAAAGACATTGGGCTAGATTCAGATAGCCCTGCGTAATTTAGTGCGGGCGTAACGTATCTCTGATACGTTACGCCGCCGTAAATTAGGGCGCAAGTCCAATATTAATAAAGAACTTGCGCCCTAAGTTATGGCGGCGTAACGTATGTGTAGGCCGGCGTAAGCCCGCCTAGTTCAAATGGGGATGATGTGGGCGTGTTTTATTTAAATTATTGTTGACCCCGCATATTTTAAGTTTTTTACGAAAGGATCCCAGTGCGCATGCTCAAAATTCCGCCGCAAATCGTCATTGCTTTCGACGTGAACGTAAATTACGTCCAGCCCTATTCGCAAACGACTTACGCAAACAACGTAAAAAAATAAAAAATTTGACGCGGGAATGACGTCCATACTTAACCTTGCGTACGCCTCATAGAAGCAGGAGCAACGTTACGCCGGAAAAAGCCTTACGCAAACGACGTAAAAAAAATTCCGCCGGGCGCACGTACGTTTGTGAATCGGCGTATCTAGGTCATTTTCATATTCTACGCCGAAAACGACGGAAGCGCCACCTAGCGGCCAGCGTAAATATGCACCCTAAGATACGACGGCGTAAGAGACTTACGCCAGTCGGATCTTAGCCTAATTTTGGTGTATCTTGCTTTCTGAATACAGAAAGAAGATACGCCAGCGCAGCTTTGAATTTATGCGGCATATCTATAGATACGCCGGCGTAAATTCTTGCTCAATCTAGCCCACAGACTTTTATTGGACTAAAACTATACGATCACGCCTAGAATACCCTTTATACACACCCATATCTTATGAATATTCATACGTATAAATTGTACACCCTGTAGTTGTAAGCTCAGAAACACTTTCACTTTTACTCGCTTATAGTAGCCGAGATCTGTGTTGTATTTCTCCATTGCAATGTTTGTATAATTAAAGCACCTACTTATCTTATCACCTGGATCTACTATCTCATCTGAATGTCTTGATTAAGACCCCCAAATCAGATTTAACAGATGGTAACTTGTCTTGACCGTCAGAATGCTCCCTTTATCTTGTGGTCCTTACAGGATTATAGATATTGGCTCTCTTTTTCTCAATCTTCACTACTTACCTAATCCCTATACCTTAAAGCAATGGGTGGTCTGACTGGACAGCGTTTCCCTAGAAACAGAGCAAAGCAGCATACTGAAATGAAAAACAGCATAACGCTAAGTCTCCACTATTGCGACCTGAAGGTCGCATGATTTGCTGCAAATTTGATGCAACTTGGAGCAATGCATGTGTATTCTTGAGGTCTATGAACACAGATATGAACGTTACTCATTGGAAATCATGGGGTACGGCCTGCGATTTTGCAGCGACGAGTCGCACTAGTGGAAACTGAGCCCAACACAGTGATCCCAGAGCGAGCATTGAGAAGGAGATAGGAAGAGTTCAGGTGAATGCCATAAAGAGCACAATGATCCTAGAGCAACACTGAGACGGACATAAGAAAAACCCAGGTAAATGCCATAAAAGGTGAAAACATACCTGTAACAATGACCACATAATCATCCGGCATGCATGAGTAGAGATCTCCACCATTTGTTGCCAAAAATGCAGTGAAACCATTTAGAACTCACATTTTCCATTAGTGATGATATCAACCTGAGCATGATCAGATCACCATGCTGGAAAACTCTAGCCAGGAAACACAGAGGCCCAGATTCACGTAGGGCGGCGTAAATTTAAGCGGGCGTAGCGTATCGTATTTACGCTACGCCGCCGCAACTTAGAGAGGCAAGTGCAGTATTCACAAAGCACTTGCGTCTAAAGTTACGGCGGCGTAGCGTAAATGTGCCGGCGTAAGCGCGCCTAAATCAAATGAGGAAGAGGTGGGCGTGTTTAATGCAAACTAATCATGACCCCACGTAAATGACGTTTCGAACGAATGGCGCATGCGCGCGCATGCTCAGTATCACGTCGAATTTTCAAAGTAGATTACGCCCGCTCAATGCTTAGTCGACGTGAACGTAACTTACGCACAGCCCCATTCACGGATGACTTACGCAAACGACGTAAAATACGACGCTGTTCGTACGTTTCCGACGTCCATACCTAACATGACTTACCCCTGCTTTATGAGGGGTAACTTTACACCGGCGTATGTCTTACATAAACGACGTATCTTGATACGCAGGGGGGCACGTACGTTCGTGAATCGGCATATCTAGCTAATTAGCATATTCAACGCGGAAATATGCACCCTAAGATACGACGGCGTAGGAGACTTACGCCGCTCGTATCTAGGCAACTGTGAGGCGTATCTGATTCTATGAATCAGGTGCTGAGTTGCGACGGCCCGCACTCAGAGTTACGACAGCATATCTGGAGATACACCGTCGTAACTCCTTTGTGAATCCGGGCCAGAGGCCGCATCACTTCCTGCCTCTCAAGCTCAGTGTACTTGCACTGCTGCAGCCATCTTGGTAATGGCAAACACCCATAACACAGAGAAAGGAAGTAAAATCAAAAGGAAACACTGTCACTTACGTCAAAGCTTGTTTAAAGCTTTCTTTGAGAAGCCTGCACCACCAGAATAGGGCTCCAACCATATAGCTCATTTAGAGGCTGTACAGAAAGGACTTCCACCCAGGAGAGGCTGAAATATGCCCCACCCCCCCCAAGCCACCAGAATGGGGCTCCAACCATATAGCTCATTTAGAGGCTGTACAGGAAGGACTTCCACCCAGGAGAGGCTGAAATATGCCTCCCCAGACCACCAGAATGGGGCTCCAACCATATAGCTTATTTAGAGGCTGTACAGGAAGGACTTCCACCCAGGAGAGGCTGAAATATCCCCCCCCCTCCCCAGACCACCAGAATGGGGCTCCAACCATATAGCTCATTTAGAGAGTGTACAGGAAGGACTTCCACCCAGGAGAGGCTGAAATATGCCTCCCCAGACCACCAGAATGGGGCTCCAACCATATAGCTCATTTAGAGAGTGTACAGGAAGGACTTCCACCCAGGAGAGGCTGAAATATGCCTCCCCAGACCACCAGAATGGGGCTCCAACCATATAGCTTATTTAGAGGCTGTACAGGAAGGACTTCCACCCAGGAGAGGCTGAAATATTCCCCCCCCCCCCCAGACCACCAGAATGGGGCTCCAACCATATAGCTCATTAAGAGGCTGTACAGGAAGGACTTCCACCCAGGAGAAGCTGAACCTTGCTGGGGGGACAAACGGTAAGGGATACCTCACGATTCCAGTCCTGATCAGGTGAGGAAAAAAAGGAGAATACCTGGGCGGGGGGGCCCTCTCTGGGTTTAATAGCTATGCGGTCCGATCGGGTTGTGGAGGCGGAGCCACAACCCAAAAGTGTATGCTGCCTTGAAGATGCGACAGGAAACTGTTGATAAGGAGATCAGAGATCACCAAAGACATGGATGAAGTGTTGTTCCGTGTTGGCCATTGAAAGCAGGAGAAAAATAAAAATGGAGTCATTGCCTCTCATTGGCTGAGTACAGAGAAACAAGTATGTAGGTGAATGAATGACTTCCTCTCGAGCAACAGTCACTCACAATCCCATCAAAATTGTAGAAAATAAAAAAGTTGGCTTATATAAGGGGAAGAAAGACAATTCCTCTCCGAATATAGGGATTTTTAAGTGAGGTGTGTTGCTCTTGGTATCGAAGGTAGGCGCACAAAACACAAGGTTTTTAGTAGTATCAAAAATAATTTAATTATATAAATATAGAATTTCACATTTCATAAAATGAATTAGCATAATGAAATATACATGATCACGACCAGATTTACATGATTTACACAAAAAAGGAAGAAAGGGTTATTATTAGAAGAAAAGCAGATGCGATTTTGCCAACTAGTTTCGCACTAGATGTGCTTCATCAGGGCTTGCATAATACTTCTGTTCCTTAATTACATGTAGTGGTCTGTGTATGACATAGAAGTTCATCATTAATACAGGTATAATCGATTGAATGTCTTTAAACTTTGTAAATAAGTGTTCAACACATGTACATATAAAAAAAGAATATAATGCGCTTACCAATTACGTTAAAAAAGCTCTAAGAACCCGGCAGAACAAAGAGAGCTGCCTAGAAAATAGCGAAGGCGAACCTGATGCGAACAGGAGATTTTGACTACTACACTTTCAATCAGTGGAAGCCAGATCCACTTGATTTGAGCAGGTGCGGACAATGAGATGTGTGTGAAGGGTTCACCACAGTTAAAGAGGAAGAGATACAGGTATCTGTACGTTGTATCTATTTCTCTCCTAAGGAAGAGGACACAAAATTAAAGAAATAATGAAAAAATGATAAAAAGATTGAAGAGGTATCTATATATACATATATTTTTAGACAGAGTAAGTATCTATGTATTAAATGGACATAGACAGAGTAAATATCTATGTATTAAATGGGTATAGATAAAGTGTAAAAAGTATATTTAGAGAATATTACCTCGATAGCAGTTAAGTTTGGATATTGGGTTAATGCTACCAATAAAGTCCAATGAAGTTCATACTGGATTTATAATAAGTTCTATAAATAAGTGAAATAAAGAATATGTATGCATATATGTATATCAAAGGGTTCAATTTAACAAACATGAACTCAGTGCCGGTGGCTATTACATTACAATGCAGCACCCGTCTATTTAAAAAAAAAATATAGAGAAGGAAGAGAGTTTACCTTAGATAATTAACCTCTTGACCACCGCCCCATGTCAAAAAGACGTCCTCCTTTTTAAAGTTGAATATCTCGATAACGGCAGCAGCTGCTGCCACAACCGAGATATTCATCTTTGCAGGGGGCGGTGGTGTACACGATAACGGCGGTCTCCGCGGCGGATTCGCCGCGAGATCGCCGTTATCGGTGGCGGGAGAGGGGCCCCCCCCCCCTCCCGCCGCTCTCCCGCGCTCTCCGCCGCTTACCGGAGCCGTCGGTAGCGGCGGAGGGGATCCGATGTGTCCGGCAGCTGAGCGGGGACGGGACTGAAGGAGAAATCTCCTTCACCCGTCCTCATAGCTCTGCTGGGCGGAAGTGACGTCAAAACGTCAGTCCCGCCCAGCGTCTTAAAGAAACATTTTTTTTTTTTGTCATTTGAAAAAATGACTTTTTTTTTTTTATTTATTTTTTTGCATTTAAGTCTAATTATGAGATGTGAGGTCTTTTTGACCCCAGATCTCATATTTAAGAGGACCTGTCATGCTTTTTTTCTATTACAAGGGATGTTTACATTCCTTGTAATAGGAATAAAAGTGATCAATTTTTTTTATTTTATTTTTTTCAGTGTAAAAAATTATAAAACTAAATAAAAATAAATAAGAAAACCAAAAAAAAATTTTTTAAAGCGCCCCGTCCCGACGAGCTCGCGCGCAGAAGTAAACGCATACGCGAGTAGCGCCCGCATATGAAAACGGTATTCAAACCACACAAGTGAGGTATCGCCGCGATCGTTAGAGCGAGAGCAATAATTCTAGCCCTAGACCTACTCTGCAACTCAAAAAATGCAACCTGTAGAATTTTTTAAACGTCGCCTATCGAGATTTTTAAGGGTAAAAGTTTGACACCATGCCACGAGCGGGCGCAATTTTTAAGCGTGACATGTTGGGTATCATTTTACTCGGCGTAACATTATCTTTCACAATATATAAAAAAATTGGGCAAAATGTATTGTTGTCTTATTTTTTAATTCAAAAAAGTGATTTTTATCCAAAAAAAGTGCGCTTGTAAGACCGCTGCGCAAATACGGTGTGACAAAAAGTATTGCAATGACTGCCATTTTATTCCCTAGGATGTCTGCTAAAAAAAATATATAATGTTTGGGGGTTCTGATAAATTTTCTAGCAAAAAAATTGTGATTTTCACATGAAGGAGAGAAGTGCCAGAATTTACCTGGTGGGCAAGTGGTTAATGACATGGAGCATATAATGATATATGCTGTTGTCCTAGGAAGGTATATTATCCCAGTGGTATTATGGTTAAAGATAATGCTGCCAAAATAATCCAAGGGCAATGGTATATATTTTGTTTCCAATTCTACAAATAGACAGAACAGTAGATGAATTAAATTGGTGCATATGGCAAAATAGTCTGCATAAAGCACTAAGTCTTAGAAAGATAGACCAGAAAGTAATTACCTTAGTTGAATAGTGACAACATAAGGCTGGGTGAAGCAGCGTCCCGCATGTGGTGTGATGTCCTCCCTCAAGCCATCCAGGTCAGCGTCTGACATACATAACGTCAGCGCTGACCTTAAAAGCAGCATCTCCGCCGGAGGTGAAAAGAGTCAAGACTGACCCCTGGCATCACCTCCGGTCCACGTGTCCCAAAACAATTGCGCGCGCAACCGATGCGCTCCAGCATGATGACGTAAGCCGGAGCGCATAGGGAGAAGACATGTACTAGCAGTCTCCAACCAGCCAGAGATGAGGGATTGGCTGGATGTGCGCGCGCGTCCCATCTGTTGTTAATGATGGGAACGGGAGGCGTCAGAGAGAGCGCGCCCCCTGTGTTGGGACCTGTGATTGGCCACACCAAGGTTGTGCAGAGTCCGACCTCCCCTCGCATCAAGGGACCCTCCACATAATGGATGGAATAGTTCAGAGCTCAAAAAACGGAAAAAGAAAAAAATTTAGTAAACAATAATAAATCATAGACAATAAAACGTGTAATTAACTGTAAAGAGATATATTAGAATATACTGCTGATTTCTCTCAGCTAGACATCCAAGGGGGTTCATTTTTACATTGTCTTATCTGAGAGAAGATTAATAGAGGTGATATCCACAATAGTAAATATTT
The DNA here is from genome assembly GCF_905171775.1 of Rana temporaria. Lineage (NCBI taxonomy): Eukaryota > Metazoa > Chordata > Amphibia > Anura > Ranidae > Rana > Rana temporaria. The sequence goes on along the minus strand of NC_053496.1, from coordinate 186,747,373 downwards.
TTAAGATTTTAACACTCTCCAGTTATTAATTCATAGAGCGGGATATGGCAAAGCAAAACAAAACAAGGCAGAATACAATCAAAACAAAATAAGGCAAAAACAAAGCAAAGCAAGAAAGGCAAGTACAAAAGATACATACAGGCCAAAGGTAAAGGGCAACGCAATAGAGCCATAGATCCTCAAAATCATGTCATATAGTTATCAGAGAATGATTCATTAAATATATGTAGGGCTAGTATACAAAATAAAAACATAGTCAGCCCCTATAGGGCGAGCCATATTAAATTATGTATATACGGTCTGTAAATAGCATCTCTGTGATTCAAGCCAATAATAAACAAATATATAAAATAAAGTAAGACATTGGCTGAGTACATTTTGTGGGGGAAGATTTCACAAACACTTACAGGTCTGTTTCTATAAACTTTGTAGAATGAATGTGTAAAGGAAATGTGTAAGTTCTGTATAGAATTGTATTCTATGTTGTATGTATTGCACACGGCACTAATAAAGTTTTCATTCCATGTTTGCATTCTTTCCAGTCCTGATTAGAATTCGCCCCGCCTATGTCACGCCCCTTGTTACCATAAAAGTAATATTAATGTGATCGCTACGTAATCATGTGTATAAAAACCTTCCATTGTGTCATAATAAAACACAACAGTTATTTGGGAAGAGGCGGAGTGTATCTTCTGTGTCTGTTCCCTCCTGCAGTAGTTATTTATTTGGAACCGCCAATCAATATGAGGATAGGAGTTGCCTATCAATAAAATTCCAGAACAAATGTGACGCGCATCCCCCCAGTCGTGACCGGTATTGGTCATATTTTATTTCAGTGATTTCCTATGGTCATTGGCTCCATCTACTGGTATCCAGTATCAGAGTATCGGCAAACACGGGGATTAGATATTTTACAGACGTGGCCAATGGTGGAAATTGCCAAACACCAAATTACGATGCTCAGGGAAACCTTCCCCAACCTACCCCAATTTGGCTTTCAGTGAATCAATATTCGCCATCGCGTCACTTCTAGTTTCCATCTTCTCGTCCCGGACAATCAGGAGGCTGAAGATTTGGAACCCAGAAGAAAAGTCGGGGTTAACGCAGAAGTCGTGGAGGAAAGCTGTATCAGCAATGATTACCTGACGTCACCACGCCCCAGCTGATCGGCCGGAGCCGCTGCTGGAAGTTCTTATCCTGTTTTTTAAAACTGTTCTGCTGAAATAAGCTTTTAACTTGATGTCAGTAAACCTGCTTTATCAATAAAGGTTTTTTTTGGATTACCCAAATCATACCGCACCATGAAGCCTTTTTTGCTCTTCCTCTAACATACCCGTATACCACGCCATTCCATTGGAAGCTGAGATTGCCTGGAATAGGATCCATCATAGCCCCGGGAAGCTTGAAGGAAGACAGATACGCCAGTACACCAGTGCTTAGCCAGCGAGGATCCCTCTGAGTGACCCCTGTTTTATATGAGCCTATAAGACCTCCGTAATAGAGATCCATCGGATCTGGTAAGCGGCATCTCTGTCTGAATGTATATCAACGGCTGAAAATCATATGGATGAATTTTTATCTTGTGATTACACCTAACCAACATCATCTGCAGTGGACACTTTCCCTGTATAATATCACTTGCACTGTTCACCCGTGGGATGTACTAAATGTTACATCTATTTGTATACATTTTTTCACTTCATAACAGGACACTTTGTTTTGTTTTTTATGTTGGTTGCGCATTTTTTACCCATTTTTTTTACAAAAAGTCTCTGTCAAAGACCCTCCTTAGGATTGAGATAGCGGAGATAATCCTCCTTGACAGACTTTGCTCCTGGATCTCCTTCAGGTAGTTTGCAACTAGGTTACCGACTGATAGGTGACCAACGTCCAGCCTTTCAGGACCCGGTTACCTTGATCCCCGGGGGATTGTCGAGACCCTATTGAATCGCCAGCCTCTCTTGGCTCTCCTCAGGTGGACTCCCCGCCGAACAGCTTCTTCAAAGGAACAACGCTTGGGATCTTCTCAGGATGGGGGACCCAGTCGATCACTGGGGCCCAGCCACAGCTCCAATGTTCCAGACCAACGTGGTCCCGGAACCAGGAACACTGCATGGCACGCGCAACCCGGCCTGGAAGGCCATTTCGCCGGGGTGCCGTGATGTGGACACCCTAAAGGTGGGTGCCACACTGGAAGAAGAACCCAGACCAATGGCGTCTCTCTCATAAATACCCTCCCCCAGCATGCACAGCGAGGAAAACCCCTCCTGATAGGCTGCTGGGCGAAAAGCACCCAAACCTCGACTCCACTGCTGCCACCTGTCATCCTGGGGTGGGATCAGCACCCCAGAAGTGACAGAATGAGCCCACAGCACAGGCAAGCTGAGACAGAGACCCAAATTCAAACAAATCAGCCTGGTCATAGGTAGGGGTGCAACGGATCACAGTTGATCCGTGATCCGAATGGGTCACCCCCTTCGGATCGGAACACACTGTGATCCGCGGCTCCGGAGCTAGGCCGAAGCCGCGGCCTTTCCTAATGTTATGTCCGCGGCTCCGGAGCTAGGCCGAAGCCGCGGTCTTTCCTAACGTTATGGCCGCGGCTTCGGCCTACCTCCGGAGCCGCGGCCATAACGCTAGGAAAGGCTGCGGCTTCGGCCTAGCTCCGGAGCAGCGGCCATCTTGGTACATGCGGCGGCGGCCCTCCTCTGTTTACACCCACAAAGGAGGAGCCCGCACTCGAGAAGAAGCACACGCTGGGAGTGTCTGTACTGCCCGAGGGGGGTCTCTTGCCCCGAGAGGAGGGGGGGGGTCTCTTGCCCCTAGAGGAGGGGGGGTCTCTTGCCCCTAGAGGAGGGGGGGGTCTCTTGCCCCTAGAGGAGGGGGGGTGTTTGCACCGAGGGGGTACTATAGTTGGTGGGGGGAGGTGAACAGTTGGGGGGGGAGATGTGTATATTACAGTGGGGGGGAGGTGTGTATATTACAGTGGGGGGGGGGGGGGGGAGATGTGTATATTACAGTGGGGGAGAATTTTTTTTTTTATTTGCCGATCCGAAAAATGATCTGATCCGTGACTCCTGATCCGAGGAACGATCCGAACCGTGAGTTTTTTGATTCGTTGCACCCCTAGTCAGAGGTAACTAACTCTCTGACCCCCTCTAAATTTAAATTAGCACCGGTTCTTAGAAGTAACCAGGCGCTACACACACATACAATCACACTGTGGCCAAACCACAGCACACGCTTGCATGTCAGAATCATGCACAAAATGGTGGTTTTCCTGACAAACACAGAAGCGCACAGTCCTCGGGTAGACATGTAGCAGTGCCGTTGTTAAAGTCACCCTCACATCTGCTAACGCACACATTTTCACACACAACAAACCAAACGGCGTGGTTTGGTGCAAAACATTTTTATAAATGAACTTCTTTTCCACCTTAACGCCACCAACCACTTACCCACATGTGTGCGCCCACTACTCTCTGGTTGCTGCAGTGTAACACTAAGTACTATTATAATGGATGCCACAAACATTACAGACCTTACACCACTAATTGTCCGATTGTGGGGGGGGGGGGGGGGGGTGCGCTGTTTGCCATCTTTGCCCTGGGCACTGGATGACCTTGTCCCAGCACTGCTGCACACACAGCTCACGTCCATGTTCACACTACAAGACGTTTCTCAGGGCTGCAGTTCCTCTGAGCTCCACAAGGTGGTGATCTTTTCACAGCTACCATAGAGACAAAAAGTCTCTATGGAAGACAGGAAGTGATGTCAGTTACAGACAGGAAGAACCGGGTGAGAGGTGAGTCGGGAGGCAGTAGAGAGAAGACATTGCTGGAAGTGGCAGCTGAGGAGGTAATAATATCTTATTTTCTATTTACATCCAGTAACCCCCCGTTAGGGGTGCAACGGATCACAGTTGATCCGTGATCCGAACGGGTCACCCCCTTCGGATCGGATCACACTGTGATCCGCGGATTGCCACGGCTCCGGAGCTAGGCCGAAGCCGCGGCCTTTCCTAATGTTGCGGCGGCGGCTCCGGAGCTAGGCCGAAGCCGCAGCCTTTCCTAATGTTATGGCCGCGGCTTCGGCCTACCTCTGGAGCCGCGACCATAACGCTAGGAAAGGCCGCGGCTTCGGCCTAGCTCCGGAGCCGCCGCCGTAACATTAGGAAAGGCCGCGGCTTCGGCCTAGCTCCGGAGCCGCGCCCATCTTGGTACACCCGGTGGCGGCCCTCCTCTGTTTACACCCACAGAGGAGGAGCCCGCACTCGGACACACCGCTCGGGGAGTGCCTGTCGGTACTAGCTGAGGGGGGGTCACTGTACTGAGGGGGGGTAACTGTACTGAGGGGTCACTGTAATGAGGAGGGGGGGTCACTGTACTGAGGGGGGGTCACTGTACTGAGGAGGGGGGGGTCACTGTACTGAGGAGGGGGTCACTGTACTGAGGAGGGGGTCACTGTACTGAGGAGGGGTCACTGTACTGAGGAGGGGGGGTCACTGTACTGAGGAGGGGGATCACTGTACGGAGGGGGGGATCACTGTACGGAGGGGGGGGTCACTGTGAGGAGGGGGGATCACTGTGAGGAGGGGGGGGTCACTGTACTGAGGAGGGGGTCACTGTACTGAGAGGAGGGGGGGTGTCTGCACTGAGGGGGTACTATAGTTGGTGGGTGGGGTGGGGGGGGGGGACATGTGGATATTACAGTGGGGGAGATTTTTTTTTTTTTTTGCCGATCCGAAAAATTATCCGATCCGTGACTCCTGATCCGAGGAACGATCCGAACCGTGAGTTTTTTGATCCGTTGCACCCCTACCCCCCGTCATGTCCGTCCTCTTCCTCCATAGTCACTGTGACGTCTTTTATCTCCAGCAGATGATGATACACACATATATAGTGTGGAGACCTAGATCAACCCCTTCAGGGTCAAAACGTTCCCTCAATTACAGGGCTGAAACATTTCCTTCATTTTGGAGATGTCACCTTTCCCACCAATCACCTTCTCACCTCATCAATCTATTGTAGAACTCCTACATCTATAATAACAATCTCACGCTTACTCCTAACGCAGGTGGTCATACGCTATAGCTGGCTTCTGTGTTCTTCACCTATAGAAGCCCCCTTTCCCATAAGGAAAGCAGGCCTCCTGGAACTCAGTTGCCCCCAGGTCTTATATACAATGCTATAGTGCCTGGCCACCACACCAGGGCAGGAACGAACTGAGTACAGCAAACAGGTACTTGCGGTTGGCAGACAGGAAGTGTGGTTCAACGGCAGTCGAGGTACAAGGCAGGTAAAGTTTAAAATAGTCAGGTTCAAGTCTGCAGTCAGAAGGCAGGCAGAGTTCAGAAAGTAGTCAATATCCAATCTGAGGTCATCAACGAGGGAATCCAAACAGTTGCGCAGGACAGACAAACAGAGAACTTGAAGCAGGTGTTACAAATGAAATATTACAAGCATGAGACTGCAGGCTTGGCTGGCTTAAATCAGGTTTTGTCTCCACCCAGAGACTGACCACATCAATCACCTTACAGGTGGACAGACAGACAGAGAGAATGCATCACAGCCAAAACCAGGATGCTGGAATGAGGAGCAGGAGCACAACACACTCCTGACAAACAAATTATAGTTCTTTTAATAGTGGCGTGGGATGGGTGGTTTATTTAGGGGGAATTGGGATATGTATATCTTTATTTTAAAATATTTCAAAAAGAAGAAAAAGGGAAACATTTAATTGGTAGCAAGTGTCCGGAAATATTTTTTCTATAATGGTCCAAGTCTCAGCTATTCATCCTAAAATGTGATCGGTAAAGTCTCCGGAGTACACAGAGATCACAGGAATATGATGTGTCCTGGCAAAGCCTTTTGGTTTAGGAGAGGAGGGACGCACCCGGGAGAAATGATTCTGTGTACAGAAACCTCATAGGGTGCCCTCCACAGCTCCTTCTCCCAATTTCCCTCCAATCAGAGTCAGAGAATCCTATGACATCACACTGACCTCACAGCTCCTCAGCATTAAGTGGGGTTTAAATAAAGAGACCTGACCAGTGAGGTGAGGATGATTCTGGGAATGTCATTTGATTTTACTAATTTGTGTTCAAATGTGTTTTCCTCCTGTGAAGTCTGGAGATCACATGACCATCACATTGCCTCCACCTCCCTCCCTGATAGAATAGAGAAATACAAAGAAGATTCTAGAAGTCACCAGAGAGATCATCGAGCTGCTGACAGGAGAGGTGAGCGGTGCCGGGAAGGACGTCATGATGGACAATCAGCCGCCCCTCACATCACCGGGTAAGAGGAGACTTTATTGTAAAGGAGAGAGCAGTACGGAGGCTCCACCTAGATCCCCCATCATCTGATAAACACATAGAAACAATGTATTCAGTCAGTGTGTGTGTTTCCTACAGATGGATCCAGTAATGGGAACCCACCAGAGAGATGTCCCCGTCCTCTGTATTCCCGGGATTCCACACAGGAAGGTCACACCATCCCCCACCATCATCAGGTAGATGAGGAACAATTATTGGTGGTTATGATTTATACACAAACATGTTTGTTACAATGAATGTTTTATTATATATTCAGAGTGGAAACCTCGGGGATGATAATATTGATATTAAAGAAGAGTATAAAGAGGAGGATGAGGAGTATGGAGTGATGGAGGAGTTTTCAGAAGGACACAAGGATGTGATGGAGCCACCTAATACCAGGAACCCACCAGAGAGATGTCCCCGTCCTCTGTATTCCCGGGATTCCACACAGGAAGGTCACACCATCCCCCACCATCATCAGGTAGATGAGGAACAATCACTGATAGTATCATTAGGATCTGTACATTATCTGCATTGTTACCATTGATGTCATTTTTATTCTATATTCAGAGTGGAAACCTGAGAGATCCTAAAGTTGAGGTTAAAGAAGAGATAAAAGAGGAGGATGATGAGGATGGAGTGATGGAGGACGAACACACCATCCCCCACCATCATCAGGTAGATGAGGAACAATTATTGGTAGTTATGATTTATACACAAACATGTTTATTATAATGAATGTTTTATTATATATTCAGAGTGGAAACCTTGGGGATGATAATATTGATATTAAAGAAGAGTATAAAGAGGAGGATGAGGGGTATGGAGTGATGGAGGAGTTTTCAGAAGGACACAAGGATATGATGGAGCCACCTAATACCAGGAACCCCCCAGAGAGATGTCCCCGTCCTCTGTATTCCCGGGATTCCACACAGGAAGGTCACACCATCCCTCCTTATTTAAAGGTTGGTGGAATGGAGCATCTAGAACATGGACTTGAGTAGACAAGGGGATTTATTCATGTGATGTCACAATAATAAAGTTTATATCTTACAGATGATCTTCTCTCTCATTCTCTTGGTTTAGAGTGGAGATCCAATCGATATAGAATTTGAGGTGAAATCAGAAGAAGAAGAGACGTATGTGAGGGATGATCAGCAGTCTATGGAGGAGGATGGAATAACGGGGACATTTATAGAGGAGGACACTCCTACAGAGATCAGCACAGGTGGGTCATTAACACTAAATCCATTCCTCCACCCATACTGCTCACTGATTGGTCCAGAGTAGGGCCGGGACTGGGTGATATCAGCCTGTAATCCCCTGGTCACTTTCCTGAGCTGTGTTCCCCGTCCTGTATTCCTGTATTTCTCTCGGATAATCTTCCTTCTCTGTGCTGCAGACACAATTTATGTCTCCAGACTGGATTTATGGAGATTCTGGGGTTCAGCTGGCAGCAAAATGTTGATTTTCACCATAGGGTTTGCTTGACCTAGACACCTGGGGTATGTACCTTGGGTCTTCTGCCCCATGCCCGGGTCTTGCAAGATCTCTGGCAGAGTAATTTGTGATGTCAGAGTGGGGAGGGGTCACCCATTTACGTCACTGGGTGGCCCCGTCCTTGCCTATATAACAGCTGTCAAAGCAAAAAGCCGGCCGTCGCGGGGAGGCTGGGTTTTTTTTTAAATATTTTTCGGGACCGTTGGACGCCGTGATTGGCGATGCATTTACATTGCGAGAATTTTTTTTTTCATTTTTCTTTTTAAAATAAGGCAAGTGTCCAAAACTGTCGCCTGTTTTTTACTTTTTTGACACTTATTTACCCGATACCCATTCACATAGGGGAAGGGGGGATGGAATCTGGGGGTCCCCTTGTTAAAGGGGGCTTCCAGATTACGATGAGTGCCCCCCCCGCTGACCCCCACAACCACCGGGCAAGGGTTGAGGCCCTTGTCCCCATCAACATGGGTACAAGGTGCTTTGGGGGGACCCATGTTGAGGGTATGTGGCCTGGTACGGTTCAGGAGGGGGGGTTGACTCGAACATCGGGCTCAATGATATTACATACGCCTGACCCCTGCACTATATACTCTGTGTTGTACATTACATACAGACTTTTACATGTTGATAATAATGTGATAACATCCTTCAACTTTGGAACCTTAGACAGAAAGTTATAATGAGGGAGGAGTCAATAACCCAATGATGGAGGTCTTCAGGATCAGTCCAGTCCTCATCTTGGTTGTTCTCCCCCCATCCTCACTCTCTGACCTCTGGTGGGGCTCAGCCTCGCTGTTATTCATGACTAAATCATGGAGTAAATAAGGAAGTGCAGGACTTCTTGTGTTGGGAAGATGACAATGAGTGATAGAGGGGGAGGGGACCCTCGTCCTATAATCCCATCATCCTTTGAAGGGGAATTGTAAGATCCTCAGAGACAAAGCTGCCTGATGTGGGCGGAGTCCTGGTTTAGGGGAACCAATCAGCTCATGTCTAGTAATAATCTTTGTATTTCTATTTTAGTAGATGGACGGGAGATGAGGAAAACCTCAGAGGATTGTCTCACTTTGTCTCCAGACTGTAAAGTAGAAGATGAGGACATCACACAGTATAGTCCAGGAGAAAACCCGACTACCTCAAATGTCCATCCGGCACCACACAGTGTAGATGGACCATCGTGTTCCTCTTATCCTGAGGAACCTCAGACTGTGCGGGACGGTGCCGTCCTTCCAACACATAAGAAATTTCCCTGCCCTGAGTGCGGGAAGCGTTACCGTTCTACATACAATCTTAATTTGCATAAAAGATCTCACACAGGTGAGAAGCCATATTCCTGTCCTGAGTGTGGGAAATGTTTTTCAGAGAAGTCCAATCTTACCACACATAAGAAATCTCACACGGGGGAGAAGCCTTTTTCCTGTCCTGAGTGCGGGAAATGTTTTTCAGTTAATTCCAGACTTGCCATACATCAGAGATCACACACCGGGGAAAAGCCGCATTCCTGTGCTGAGTGCGGGAAATTTTTTTCAGAGAGGTCCACTCTTTCAAATCATCAGAGATCTCACACAGGGGAAAAGCCGTATTCCTGTCCTGAGTGCGGGAAATGTTTTTCAAACAATACCAATCTTTCCCATCATCAAAGAATTCACACAGGGGAAAAGCCGTATTCCTGTTCTGAGTGCGGGAAATGTTTTTCATCGAAAGCCCAACTTACCACACATCAGAGATTGCACACAGGAGAGAAGCCGTATTCCTGTCCTGAGTGCGGGAAATGTTTTTCAAACAATACCAATCTTTACCATCATCAAAGAATTCACACAGGGGAAAAGCCGTATTCCTGTCCTGAGTGCGGGAAATGTTTTTCATCGAAAGCCCAACTTACCACACATCAGAGATTGCACACAGGAGAGAAGCCGTATTCCTGTCCTGAGTGCGGGAAATGTTTTTCAAACAATACCAATCTTTACCATCATCGAAGAATTCACACAGGGGAAAAGCCGTATTCCTGTCCTGAGTGCGGGAAATGTTTTTCATCGAAATCCCAACTTACCACACATCAGAGATTGCACACAGGAGAGAAGCCGTATTCCTGTCCTGAGTGCGGAAAATGTTTTTCAAACAATACCAATCTTTACCATCATCAAAGAATTCACACAGGGGAAAAGCCGTATTCCTGTCCTGAGTGCGGGAAATGTTTTTCATCGAAAGCCCAACTTACCACACATCAGAGATTGCACACAGGAGAGAAGCCATAATCCTGTCCTGAGTGCGGGAAATGTTTTTCATTGAAGTCCAATCTTTCCTTTCATCAGAGATTACACACGGGGGAAAAAAAGTATTCCTGTCCTGAGTGCGAGAAATGTTTTTTAGACAAGTCCACTCTTGCCAAACATCAGAGATTGCACACGGGGGAAAAGCCGTAATCCTGTCCTGAGTGCGGGAAATGTTTTTTATTGAAGTATAATCTTACCACACATCAGAGATCTCACACAGGAGAGAAGCCTTTTTCCTGTCCTGAGTGCGGGAAATGTTTTTCAGTGAAGTCCCGTCTTTCCACACATCAGAGATCGCACACAGGGGAAGAAATGTATTCCTGTCCTGAGTGCGGGAAATGTTTTTCATCAAATTCCAATCTTGCCAAACATCAGAGATCGCACACGGGGGAAAAGCCGTATTCCTGTCCTGAGTGCGGGAATTTTTTTTCATCAAAGTCCAATCTTACCACACATCAGAGAGTGCACACGGGGGAGAAGCCTTTTTCCTGTTCTGAGTGCGGGAAATGTTTTTCAGTGAAGTCCCGTCTTTCCACACATCAGAGATCTCACACGGGGGAGAAGCCTTTTTCCTGCCCTGAGTGCGGGAAATGTTTTTCAGTGAAATCCAGTCTTTCACATCATCAGAGATTGCACATGGGTGAAAAAATGTATCCCTGCCCTGAGTGCGAGAAATGTTTTTCAGTGAAGTCCAGTCTTTCCCAACATAAAAGATCACACACGGGGAGAAGCCGTATTCCTGTCCTGTGTGAGGGAATTGTTCATCACTGAAGTCCTGTCTTCCTGTACATCAGGGGTCCCACACAACCCTCGAGGTGGATTAGTGAGTGCGGGAAATGTCTTGTATATGAATGTTGCTGGACATGTGAGAAAGAAATACACCTCAGATATACTCCATGGCTGATCTTCATCATGTAAGAAAATGGAAAATTGTATACTCACCTTTTCCGTAATTTTCCTTTCCTGTCGCATCTTCCATGGCAGCATACACCTTTGGGTTGTGGCTCCGCCCCCACAACCTGATAGGACCACATAGCTATTAAACCCAGAGAGGGCCCCCGCCCAGGTATTCTCAGTGTATATATGCACCTCCCCCCATCCTCACTCTCTGACCTCTGGTGGGGCTCAGCCCCGCTGTAATTCATGACTAAATCATGGACTAAATAAGGAAGTGCAGGACTTCTTGTGTTGGGAAGATGGTAATGAGTGATAGAGGGGGAGGGGACACTCGTCCTATAATCCCCTCATCGCTGTCACTCCTATAAAAGACAGTTCTCGTTGTTTCCTCACTCTCTGACTAAGGTCCATGAATAAAGAAATGATCTGGTAGGAGATCAGAGGATCCATTTACTAGTTACCTTGAGGGGGGGAATTGCAAGATCCTCAGAGACATCATGGCAGCATACACCTCTGGGGAATAACTTGCAAACTGGGTGGGTCTGAGCATAACGTCAAGTTTATTTACATGGAATAGAGGCGTTGTACTGAATAATTGCTCGTCCAAACTCTGCCGTGGACAGTCGGGCAGAGTCCACCTTGTAATGAGATATATAGGTGTTTCTACATGACCAAGTCGCTGCTCGGCAAATAGTTTCCGAGGACACTCTGCAGTAGGTCGCCATTGCCCTTGTGGAATGTGCCTTCAAGCCCTCGGGTATTTGTGTTTTGCTTAGTGAGTAAGTATTAGAAATAAACTTGCAATAATTACTACTAATCATATGTGTACTGTAACCTATAATATATATGTATAACGATTGCATCTGTATTACTGTATATGAGCCCTTTGCTTGCGAGTATATAAATGACCAAGCATGTGTTTAGGCCTAAAGCTAGAAGTTAGTTAGAGACCGACACATTTGAGTCAAACAGTTATATTGATTCTAACAGAAAATGTCTATAGCATAATAAACAATGCTTTAACATAAAATGTCTATTGCATAAAAAACAATACTCTAACAAAAGTGTCTATGACCTAATATATACTGGCAAATAAGATGGAATTATACTCAACACTCAACAGCTGTGCAACCTCATGGCCGAGCTCTGGATGGGAAAGAGAGGAAGGCTTCGGCCTTGATCACATGGCTAGGCACAATCTACAAGCAGGAGGCCTTCCCCCAGCTGAGCTCTTCACTCAACCTTGCATCGATGATAATAGAGACCTCTGAATTGCCAACAAGCACCTTTTACAACAACTCACTCATTCAAAACTCCCTCCCATTTTTCTTGGACCAATCACTCTTCATCGGTCAGCCCCCTTCTCCAGCTGGCTTGTAGAGTATTGTCTTACACCAGGGGTGTCAAACTCAATTTCATCGAGGGCCGCATCAGCAGTGTGGTTGGCCTCAAAGGGCCAGTTGTATATGGGTCACACTACATACAGAGTGCAGAGTTCAGGATTATGCTACGTACAGAGGGTAGGGATTCGGGGGTATGCTATGTATAGAGTGCAGGAATTCAGGAGTATGTTACATACAGAGTGCAGGAATTCAGGGGTACGCTACGTACATAGGGTAGTGATTCAGGGGTACGCTACGTACAGAGGGTAGGGATTCAGGGGTATGCTACATACAGAGTGCAGGAATTCAGGGGTACGCTACATACAGAGGGTAGGGAGTCAGGGGTACGCTACGTACAGAGGGTAGGGATTCAGGGGTATGCTACATACAGAGTGCAGGAATTCAGGGGTACGCTACATACAGAGGGTAGGGAGTTAGGGGTACGCTACGTACAGAGGGTAGGGAGTTAGGGGTACGCTACGTACAGAGGGTAGGGAGTCAGGGGTACACTACGTACAGAGGGCAGGAACTCAGGGGTACGCTGCGTACAGAGGGCAGGAATTCAGGGGTACGCTGCGTACAGAGGGCAGGAATTCAGGGGTACGCTGCGTACAGAGGGCAGGAATTCAGGGGTATGCTATGTACACAGGGTAGGAAGTCAGGGGTACGCTACGTACAGAGGGTAGGGAGTCAGGGGTACGCTACGTACAGAGGGTAGGGAGTCAGGGGTACGCGACATACAGAGGGTAGGGAGTCAGGGGTACGCTACGTACAGAGGGCAGGAATTCAGGAATTGATCTATATCAGGTTCCAGGCTTTTGCTGCATTTTCTGACAGTGCGCCAAAGATGCAGCATGTAGGAATTTTAGTGCGCTTTCAGAAAATGCAGAAAAAACACACAACCCAATAATAGAAATCAATAGGACTGTGGGTAACACGCAGGAAAACTGCAGGTACACCAGCAATGGGCCAAAACACAGCAAACCAGTGTGAACCCACCTAAAAGCACAAGGGGTAGGGTTGCCACCTTTTCTTCAAGCCAAACCCGAACACTTTAGCGGTACATGGCAATTTTTTTTGTAGTATACATGATCTCGACTTATTACTTAATTGATATCCTGATAAACTCAGGGTTACACATATTTCTGCCGGAAGACCCAAATCTCTATGAGTGAGAAAATGCAATTCATAGACAAAATAAATTCCACATCCTCACCTTCCAACGTTCAACGGCCAAGAGAGCGAGCGAGCGAGCCCCCACAGCTTTAATAAAAAAACATAGAAACACAAAAATGCATTCTCATTCGTCAACCCATTACACCCACCCCCTTGTGAGTCTGTTATTGGCCAGTTCATAGAAGGGCCTCTTCATATAGCTCAAAATCAGTTCATGTTACAAAGCTTAAGTTCCTTCCGACGTCACAAATTCCTTTTTGGTGGGCTGAAGACAGGATGTGGCAGAGTCACAGTTTCCTCTTGAAGCTATCAGGAATGCAGTGGGGGCTGGGAATTTCCTTCTTGAATGTCCGTTACAAGCCTCAAAGTGTAGAGAAGGGAAATGAGAAGGCTTGGGCACATTTGTGCTTGATAAAAAAAAGTCATTCAATGCTGGATTTATAACTTTAAAACAAAATCTGAAGAATCATCTCAAGGAAAATATACACTTCATTTCAGTGGTTCTAATCATAACACAAAAATATTCATTTTATTTCATATCTAACACAGTCCATCACAGTCCCCCCTTAAAACGAATATTTTATCAGTACTGTCCCTACATTCTCTTTGTCCCTGGTCTGGCCTCCTTACTGGCAACTCTTTTTATTTTCCGCATAGCTCCCAGACAGGGCTAATCCGTTGTCCTTCTTCAACGAAACTTCAGGAGGCAGTCAAACACTATTCTCTCCCTCACGTGAAAATGTAATATGTGTTTTTCTTAACAGGTGACTGTAATGGAGGACACGGTCAATATAACAAAACATTATCATAACCAATACAAACAAAATTGCTATACCTGAGCACAAATGTGTTATCACCCAAAATGCTGTCCGCGGGTATGATTCCAGATGCACCCCCCTTGTTTACTAATGTCATGTATAAGGCCATCATTTCATACAAAGTCATTTGTGAAGTGGCCTCTAGGTGTTCAGTAATATACTGGAATGCATCCTTGTTTACAGTTAACAAACCTCTATTGACCATAGCAACCATAATTTATCCAATCTACATTCCCATTACTAAATTCAATTTCATAAAAGCATCCATTCCCACATAATTACTATATTTCACTTCATTAGCATTTTAATGTTATATTGGGCTCTGTCCTAAATATTTTATTTCCTAAAGAAACTTTATTACATTACACTAGTTTTCAGGACTGATCATGCAGCATGAATATTCTTATAAATTGGTTCAGTCTTAAAGATTCACTGTGTCTCATAGGGATCCTTCTACAAAACACAACTCTCCTTTCCAACTGAACACCTTCGTCACTCCAAAACCTGGAAGATGACCCTTTAATCCATAAATATGGCTGTATCATACCGCATCATCTATCCATGTTGTATCTTTATTTTTAAACTATTTTAACTGACCTTTTCCTAAGCTATGCCGATTAACACCATATTTCATTCTCTTTAAAATGACACCCTTTAAGTAAGGTATTCTTCAAAACAAATGGTGCAAAAACCTACAGTTTAGTAACATATGTGAGAAAGAAAGAATGAGAGAGAAAAAAGAGAGAGAGAGAGAGAAAGAAAGAAAATATTTTATTAATAAGGGCTTTCTTTCACATCTTCAAATGATTGTGTACAAATTACCTTTTATTATTAAAGAAAGATTTACCCTGTAATATGCTTTATAGTCTACTTAACATAAACCCTGATATTTATTTATTTTTTCCCTCAAACTTGGCAAAGAGCCATTTTAAAGCACAGCAGCTGAGGATGCTTACACTGGGTGTCGGATTTCAAGCTAGCACTCACTCCAGATAGAAGGGTAATTCACCACAGCCTGTAACCTGATCTGCTGTTAATGACCTCTATGGCCCAGTACACACGAGAGGATTTATCCGCGGATACGGTCCACCGGACCGTTTCCGCGGATAAATCCTCTGAGGATTTTGATCCGATGGAGTGTACTCACCATCGGATCGAAATCCGCGCCGAAATCCCAGCGCGATGACGTGTCGCGCCGTCGCCGCGATGATGACGCGGCGACGTGCGCGACGCTGTCATATAAGGAATTCCACGCATGCGTCGAATCATTACGACGCATGCGGGGGATGGATTCGGACAGATTGATCCGGTGAGTCTGTACAGACCAGCGGATCAATCCGTTGGGATGGATTCCAGCGGATAGATTTGTTAGCATGTCTTAAAATTTTTATCCGCTGGAAATCCATCCCAGGGGACAAAAATCTGTGGAAACAGATCCGCTGGATCGTACACACCAGGGGATCTATCCGCTGGAGCCGGTCCGCGGATCAATTCCAGCGGATCGATCCTCTCGTGTGTATGGGGCCTAAGGGAAAACATCTGTTCCCCCCCACTGCTTCGAACAGATTGTACAAGTTTTAGACCATATACAATACAATCGAATTGCATCGTTTTTCTCATTTTTAACTCTTTTTCAAAAATTTAAAACATATTTGGTTTGTACATCTGCCAAAAATCATGTACACCACACTATAACACGACATTTCTTAACTCTAGTAGCGACAAAAGATTGTTTAGAGGACAAACTCGTGAAATTCACAGACTAGCTCCAGCCTAATGAACTGTGAAGTGGCCATTTTCACGAGAACCTTCTCCAACCAATCCAATATCTCCACCCTGTCATAAACACCATGTTATAAAAACCTTTTAATACTTGTTTGTTTTTTATTTTATTTTTACTATATTTTATAAAGTTTTTTAGATTAAACATAACTTTCATATTTTAATATTTTTCTCTGGGGAACCTTATAATAAACCAAACCCAAGTTTAGAATCTGTTGTAAACATTGCTCAAACCTCAACTTATTAATTCTTACAACCAGATCTGTAGGATTTCAGTTAAATATAAAATACCATGTTGTTTACCATTAACTGAATTGTATACAATTCTTCACACAATCTCAATCAACAATTTTTCCCATTAAACCTTTGTTCTAATCCCATGTTTATGCTTTGACATGTCATAATATATTTTCAGTTGTTGGGGATGACATATTCATAAACACTTACAGGCAGAATTAAACTTAATTATCTCATTAGAGAACTTTTTTACACTCTGACATTAATTAACTAATTACCCCATGTAACCGGGACCCCCCTTTGAGATATTCCAACCCACAAACCCCAGTGGTCACAATCCCATGTATTTGAAAAAAGATATATAATTTCATTCAAATGTGGGCGGCACAATCCATAATATCTCATCTCCAGAGAATATTTTCGAAGGAACCTCTTAATCATCACCCAGGGGATATTGGTAATTATAGGTACCTACATCAGAAATGCGAGAAAAAACTCGTACACGAATATTAGTTAATTATTTTCAAAAGCGGTCACATAATCATAGCTTATAACAATCTAATCTAGAGACTGTCTCAAACAAGATTTCAAAGAAAATAATGATGCTCCCCCTTGGGGCCACTAACCCACTTAACCCTGAGGGTGGCATGGCACAGCATGTGGAATAAAACCGTTTAAATGTACTATGTAAAACGTTCTAATGCTCCAATGTGATACCCAGAATCTCCTCATCCCTCATTTGTGACTTGTGGACACAATGTCTGTAGCCATGAACGCCAGGATTTACACACTCTCTCTACCGCTTTTGGGCACCCCATGAGGTCAAGGCATTGAGGTCGGGGCACACAGGACAGCATATGAGCGGATTCTACCTTCAGGTAGGTCTGCCACTCCCATCTACATCATTCTCCTCCCTTACGTGTCTGTCCAGCAAAGTGGCATTGTAGTTACCCCCCTGGACAGACTAAGGAGGGCATGAAGAAGAAGGCCCGTGGGCCGGAGGGCACAGAATCCAGTATGGGCAGCGGGCAGGAGGTGATACCATCTGCGTTCAAGACGGGGCAAAGCCTTCAGCAGGGAAGAGCATCCGGGCAGGCCCATGCTTCCTCCAGCCGGGCATACAGTTGGGCAGAACGTGAGAGGAAGGAAGGGGCACGGCCTCAAGCAGTCGGGCGGGGGCCCATGCTTCCAGCAGGGAACAGCATTCGGGCGTGGCCCATGTCTCCACCAGTCGGGGCATCGTGGGCAGAACATGAGGGAAATGAAAAGACAATAATAGGCCCTGGGTATCACATTACAACAACCAAACTGGCAAAAAGCCCTCTATGTATCAGGCTATGCAATGCATCGTCAGGGTAAGTGGGCAACCCAGAGAGACAGGTCCCCACAGAACACGCATTCAATCTATCCGATTAAAAGGATAAAAAAAAACAGGCTGGTCACCATGTAACCGCTAAGCTAAGCCCAGCATCATGAGGCATATAATTCTCCTGAATTAATTCTCTATAGAAGATTTTAACAGTAAAATAAAGACTTAACAATTGCTTATTATGTGCATCAAATGTCTTTTCCATAGTTGTTAAACCTCAGGAGAAATATCCTATTAGTTTTGATTACTGTTTTGTAATTGCGACAAAGTAACTGAAATCGAATTATCTGATAAATCAGCGTACAATCTAACAGAGAAAAAACTTCAATTTTACTCAATGAGCACTACATACATCAATACTGAAACAGTTGCAATATCCCAATTCAACCTTTTATAAAAAAAAACTTTGTTAGATTGCTTCTCCGTTGTTCCCTGGGGGGGGGGGAGGGGGGCTGTCCTCCAACTTGCAAGTGTGGCAGAGCTCAGGGCAGGCAGGATGCGGGGGTCCGAACCTCCCACATTCCTCACACACCCAGTTCTATCCCCCCACCAGGGAGGGGGCAGGAGTATATATTATATCAACGTGATCAGGGAGGCATCTCAGAACTATTAAAAAAAAACAGCAAAAATAACAATAAACCTCACTTTACACATTTGGATATACAAATATCCTGGGCTGTCCCAAACCCCTGAGCCTGAAGGGAGGGGGTGGATGGGAGTGAAAAAAAGTAAAAAAACTGTCTGCATCGTACATGCTTCTCTCCCAAGATTTTCTGGGCTGCTTGCATCCCCCATGACAGGAATGCATGTAAAAAAAAACGCACGGACAAACAATAAAACAACACAGAACACACAAAACACGACTCTTTCAGCCCCCCTGTCTGCAGGGCGCTAATTCTTAACCCCAAAAATATGCAACCCCAATTTCACAGAGTGGGCTGGCATCTGGGACACATCCGGGTCCCCCTCATTACCGCACCCTGCTTTCTTAACCCCTAACCCCAAAAATATGTAACCCCAATTTCACAGAGTGGGCTGGCATCTGGGACACATCCGGGTCCCCCTCATTACCGCACCCTGTACCCCTTAAAAAAAACTCCGCCTTGAACTGCCCTAGTCAAGGATCTCGGCTCACCAAGCCAAGCAACTTAATCCCCCCTCAGTCAACGCTCGTCTTAGTGACTGATACACCCCAATTTAAATCCCCCAAAAAAACCTAGCAACCCCCCATTTCTTCGCAGCCAATTTCTTAAGAGGCTGAATCCAAGACTAATCCAAGCCAGGATGCACCCCACACAAACTCCAATACAGCCTGACTATACCGAGTCAAGCCAAAAGCCAGCGCTACTCGCTTAGGCCAAAGCAACCCCTCCCATTTTAATTCCAGAACCCCTGAAGACCCACCGCCGACAGACATAGACCCCCGAAACAGCCACATTCAAACTAACATAACACTTAAACATAAAAACACAGATATCAAAGACATAAAACAGACACAAACGTCAAACCGGCAGAAAAGAACGATGGGTTAAATATTTTTGCTCAAGAAATCTTTTCCCCATCTTTGATT
This sequence comes from Rana temporaria, assembly GCF_905171775.1. Classification (NCBI taxonomy): domain Eukaryota; kingdom Metazoa; phylum Chordata; class Amphibia; order Anura; family Ranidae; genus Rana; species Rana temporaria. Next base: position 186,728,050 of record NC_053496.1, on the reverse strand, counting down.
GGGTGAGGCGCAGCACGACCGAGAGAATGAAGTGCGTCTGCACGGAAGCAGATCGCTGCAAAAAAAAAACGCAGCCATGGAGGTGATCAGTCACCATCCGCACAGACGCACCCCACCACATCCCGGGGCGCTGCATCTCCCCAATAGAGCAAAACAAACGTTGGGCGGCCAACTGATCTCGACTTATTACTTAATTGATATCCTGATAAACTCAGGGTTACACATATTTCTGCCGGAAGACCCAAATCTCTATGAGTGAGAAAATGCAATTCATAGACAAAATAAATTCCACATCCTCACCTTCCAACGTTCAACGGCCAAGAGAGCGAGCGAGCCCCCACAGCTTTAATAAAAAAACATAGAAACACAAAAATGCATTCTCATTCGTCAACCCATTACACCCACCCCCTTGTGAGTCTGTTATTGGCCAGTTCATAGAAGGGCCTCTTCATATAGCTCAAAATCAGTTCATGTTACAAAGCTTAAGTTCCTTCCGACGTCACAAATTCCTTTTTGGTGGGCTGAAGACAGGATGTGGCAGAGTCACAGTTTCCTCTTGAAGCTATCAGGAATGCAGTGGGGGCTGGGAATTTCCTTCTTGAATGTCCGTTACAAGCCTCAAAGTGTAGAGAAGGGAAATGAGAAGGCTTGGGCACATTTGTGCTTGATAAAAAAAGTCATTCAATGCTGGATTCATAACTTTAAAACAAAATCTGAAGAATCATCTCAAGGAAAATATACACTTCATTTCAGTGGTTCTAATCATAACACAAAAATATTCATTTTATTTCATATCTAACACAGTCCATCACATACACTGTAGGATTGTAAAGACCTGGGACACCTTTGGGTGCCCTCCATAATTTAGAGGTTCTCCATAGAGGATCCCCATTAGGTCCCCTTATATCAGCACCCCCCCCCCCCCCATAGAGACCTTTATTAGATCAGGGAACCCCCCCCCACCACCAGTGTCCCCTGCCTCTAAAGACCCACATTAGACTGCCTTACCGAGAGCCGTTTCGAGCCAGGAAGTGTGGGAGCCGTAGTTTGGGGATGGAGCGAAGCTGCTCTACTGTAGTGCCATTTTTCTTCTTTCCTTTCATTGTGTGGGGATGCTTGGAGAGAAGGCAAAGTAGAGGCAGGTGCTGCATCGCTGTGCCAAGTGTGTCGGCAGGACACAGGAATCAAAAACACATCCGAACTTGTGCTCTCACTCACAGGGCCGCTGTTAGGAATTATGGGGCTCTTGCCCCCTGAGGGGGGAAAAGAGGTAGGTGAGAAAGGATGTGAGAAGGAGGCAAGGGGATGAGGAGGCAGGAGAGAGAGGGGGTGAGAGAGGCGGAGGAGGGGATTGGGGTGTGAGAGGGGGAGGAGGGGATTGGGGTGTAAGAGGGAGGAGGGGATTGGGGTGTAAGAGGGGGAGAGAGAAGGGGGCTGAGAGGGAGGGGGTGAGAGAAAGATCTGACCTTTGTTCACACTACTGCACTGTGGTCTGATTGTATGTGCAGTTTACCCGCAGTTTTAGGTGCCCACCCATTAAATTCTATTATACTGTTTTCATGAATGCAAAATACATCTTTGATGCACATTCAGAAAACACACAGTCCAATATAATTTATCAGGAGCACACCTAAAACTGCAGGTAAATCACATGTAGCACTACCCCCGAATGAGCTGCTGGTTTGTTTTGGGTGGCATGTTACCTCGTGGCTCCTCCGCCATCCTAGGGTGTATGGTGAAAGCAGCCGTAAAGGAATGTCCACGACAGGTGTCTTTCTGTGCTATTTATTACCCAGCTGGGTAAAAAAAATAAAACTTGTGGTGAAGTGTAAAGATGCAGTAGGAGAAGAAACAGCAGATTCAGGCGTAACAATAAGGAAATAGTCCTGTTTTCAACAACACTTTGTTTTCTTCGCCACTCCAGCCGGAGTGGGCACAGTGTACCTGGACAGGCCTCTGACCTGGCAGCCAGAGTATCACTCTGGACTTTAAGGGAAAAAGTCTCTGCCGTAGTAATGTATGGTAATCCCTGTTGAGGAGAAACGCAGCGTCGGGCGGAGCAATAATTACCTGACGTCACCACGCCCCAGCTGATCGGCCGGAGCCGCTGCTGGAAGTTCTTATCCTGTTTTTTAAAACTGTTCTGCTGAAATAAGCTTTTAACTTGATGTCAGTAAACCTGCTTTATCAATAAAGGTTTTTTTTTGGATTACCCAAATCATACTGCACCATGAAGCCTTTTTTGCTCTTCCTCTAACATACCCGTATACCACGCCATTCCATTGGAAGCTGCGATTGCCTGGAATAGGATCCATCACAGCCCCGGGAAGCTTGAAGGAAGACAGATACGCCAGTACACCAGTGCTTAGGCAACGAGGATCCCTCTGAGTGACCCCTAGTTTTTATGAGCCCATAAGACCTCCGTAATAGAGGTCCATCGGATCTCGTAAGCGGCATCTCTGTCTGAATGTATATCAACGGCTTAAAATCATATGGATGAATTTTTATCTTGTGGTTACACCTAACCAACATCATCTGCAGTGGACACTTTCCCTGTATAATATCACTTGCACTGTTCACCCGTGGGATGTACTAAATGTTACATCTATTTGTATACATTTTTTCACTTCATAACAGGACACTTTGTTTTGTTTTTTATGTTGGTTGCGCAATTTTTACCCATTTTTTGACAAAAAGTCTCTGTCAAAGACCCTCCTTAGGATTGAGATAGCGGAGATAATCCTCCTTGACAGACTTTGCTCCTGGATCTCCTTCAGGTAGTTTGCAACGAGGTTACCGACTGATAGGTGACCAACGTCCAGCCTTTCAGGACCCGGTTACCTTGATCCCCGGTGGATTGTCGAGACCCTATTGAATCGCCAGCCTCTCTTGGCTCTCCTCAGGTGGACTCCCCACCGAACAGCTTCTTCAAAGGGACAACGCTTGGGATCTTCTCAGGATTGGGGACCCAGTCGATCACTGGGGCCCAGCCACAGCTCCAATGTTCCGGACCAACGTGGTCCCGGAACCAGGAACACTGCGTGGCACGCGCACCCCGGCCATTTCGCGGGGGGCGCCGTGATGTGGACACCCTAAAGGTGGGTGCCACACTGGAAGAAGAACCCAGACCAATGGCGTCTCTCTCATAAATACCCTCCCCCAGCATGCACAGCGAGGAAAAACCCTCCTGATAGGCTGCTGGGCGAAAAGCACCCAAACCTCGACTCCACTGCTGCCACCTGTCATCCTGGGGTGGGATCAGCACCCCAGAAGTGACAGAATGAGCCCAGAGCACAGCCAAGCTGAGACATAGACCCAAATTCAAACAAATCAGCCTGGTCAGAGGTAACTAACTCCCTGAACCCCTCTAAATCTAAATTAGCACCGGTTCTTAGAAGTAACCAGGCGCTACACACACACATACAATCACACTGTGGCCAAACCACAGCACACGCTTGCATGTCAGAATCATGCACAAAATGGTGGTTTTCCTGACAAACACAGAAGCGCACAGTCCTCGGGTAGACATGTAGCAGTGCCGTTGTTAGATAAAGTCACCCCCACATCTGCGAACGCACACATTTTCACACACACCAAACCAAACGATGTGATTTGGTGCAAAACATTTTTAGAAAAGGGTCAAGAACTTATTTTCCACGTTGACACCACCAACCGCTACCCCACATGTGTGCGCCCACTAGTCTCAGGTTGCTGCAGTGTAACACTAAGTACTATTATAATGCATGCCACAAACATTACAGACCTTACACCACTATTTGTCCGATTGTGGGAGGGGGGGGCTGTTTGCCATCTTTGCCCTGGGCACTGGATGACCTTGTCCCAGCACTGCTGCACACACACACAACTCAAGTCCGTGTTCACACTACAAGACGTTTCTCTGGGCTGCAGTTCCTCTGAGCTCTACAAGATGGTGATCTTCTCACAGCTACCATAGAGACAGGAAGTCTCTATGGAAGACAGGAAGTGATGTCAGTTACAGACAGGAAGTGATGTCAGTTACAGACAGGAAGTTCCAGGTGAGAGGTGAGTCGGGAAAAAGTAGTGAGGAGACATCGCTGGAATCGGCAGCAGAGGAGGTAATAAGATCGTATTTTCTATTTACACCCAGTAACCCCGTCATGTCCGTCCTCTTCCTCCATAGTCACTGTGACGTCTTTTATCTCCAGCAGATGGTGATACACACATATATAGTGTGGAAACCTAGATTAACCCCTTCAGGGGCAGAACATTCCCTCAATTACAGGCCTGAAACATTTCCTTCATTTTGGAGATGTCACCTTTTCCACCAATCACCTTCTCACCACATCAGTCTATTGTAAAACTCCTACATCTATAATAACAATCGCACGCTTACTTCTAACGCAGGTGGTCATACGCTATAGCTTCTGTGTTCTTCACCTATAGAAGCCCCCTTTCCCATAAGGAAAGCAGGCCTCCTGGAACTCAGTTGCCCCCAGGACTTATACACAGTGGGGTGGATTCAGGTAGGGGCGCGCACTACTACGGAGGCGCAGCGTACCGTTTTTAACGCTACGCCTCCGTAAATTACCTGCGCTACGCTTCATTCACGAAGCAGTAGCTCCGTAATTTGCTTGTGCGCTCCGTAAAACTGCCCGGCGTAAGCGCGCGTAATTTAAATGATCCCCTAGGGGGCGTGGATCATTTAAATTAGGCGCGTTCCCGCGCCGAACGTAGTGCGCATGCTCCGTCGGGAAACTTTCCCGACGTGCATTGCGGTAAATGACATCGCAAGGACGTCATTTGCTTCAACGTGAACGTAAATGGCGTCCAGCGCATTCACGATTCACTTACGCAAACAACGTCATTTTTAAAAATCGCGACGCGGGAACGACGGGTATACTTAGCATTGGCTGCCCCTGCTGATAGCATGGGCAGCCTTACGCAGAAACCGACGAACGCAAACGACGTAAAATGCGAACGCAGAGCGCGCATACGGTTGTGAATCGGCGTGAGTATGCAATTTGCATACTCTACGCTGACCACTACGGGAACGCCACCTAGCGGCCATCGTAAGAATGCAGCCTGCGATACGACGGCATAAGAGCCTTATGCCAGTCATATCTTAGGCTGCAGTCGGCGTATCGAGCTTTCTGAATACAGAAAAGTCGATACGCCGGCGCAACTAAGCAATTGCGCTGCGTATCTATGGATACGCAGACGCAATTGCTTACTGAATCTACCCCAGTGCTATAGTGCCTGGCCACCACACCAGGGCAGGAATGAACTGAGTACAGCAAACAGGTACTTGCGGTTGGCAGACAGGCAGTGTGGTTCAACGGCAGTCGAGGTACAAGGCAGGTAAAGTTTAACCACTTCCATACCGGGCCTATTCTGGCACTTCTCTCCTACATGCATAAATCATTTTTTTTGGTTAATAAATTACTCAGAACCCCCAAACACTATATATGTTTTTTTAGCAGACACCCTAGGGAATAAAATGCCGGCGATTGCAACTTTTTATCTCGCACAGTATTTGCACAATAATTTTTCAAACGCCCTTTTTTTTGGGGGAAAAAAACGGTTTTGTGAATTAAAAACTAACACAACAGTAAAGTTAGCTCAATTTTTTTGTATAATGTGAAAGATGAAGTTACGCAGAGTAAATAGATACCTAACGCGTCACGCTTTAAAATTGCGCACACTCATGGAATGGCGCCAAACGTCAGTACTTAAAAATCTCCATAGGCGTCGCTTTTTTTTTTTTACAAGTTACAAATTTAGAGTTACAGAGGAGGTCTAGTGCTAGAATTGTTGCTGGCGCTCTAACGCACGCGGCGATACCTCACGTGTGGTTTGAACGGCGTTTACATGTGTGGGCGGGACTTACGTGTGTGTTCGCTTCTAAACGCGAGCTAACGGGGATAGGGGCGTTTAAAAATGTATTATTTTATATTTACACTTTTTTTGAAATTTTTTTTTTGATCACTTTTATTCCTATTACAAGGAATGTAAACATCCCTTGTAATAGGAATGGTTTGTGACAGGTACTCTTTATGGAGAGATGCAGGGTCAATAAGACCTTCCCCTCCCCCCACATCTCTCCTCCAGGCTGGAAAGCATTAGATCGTGAAAAAAATTCACCGATCTAATGCTTTCAGCCGCGATTGCGGCGGTGTTTACATTCCAGGACCCGGGCGTGACGTCATAACATCGCGCCCGGGCCTCCGACGATCATAGAGATGACTGGTGAACATCTGGTCACCAGTCTACTCTATGGTTTCCATCGGATTGTATTGTTTCTCCGGGTCTCCGATGGCAAAGTAGAGCCCTGGAGAAGCACCGGATGGCGGTGGGAGGGGGGCGTCCCCTCCCGCCGCCTATAAGAACGATCAAGCGGCGGAACCGCCGCTATGATCGTTCTTATGGTGCAGGGATTCGCCGGCTGAAGAGATGGATATCTGAATGATGCCTGTGGCTGCAGGCATCTTTCAGATATCCCCACTGAAAGTCCAGGACGTCATATGACGTCCTTGGGCTGGAAGTGGTTAAAATAGTCAGGTTCAAGTCTGCAGTCAGAAGGCAGGCAGAGTTCAGAAAGTAGTCAATATCCAATCTGAGGTCATCAACGAGGGAATCCAAACAGTTGCGCAGGACAGACAAACAAAGAGCTTGAAGCAGGTGTTACAAATGAAATATTACAAGCATGAGACTGCAGGCTTGGCTGGCTTAAATCAGGTTTTGTCTCCACCCAGAGACTGACCACATCAATCACCTTACAGGTGGAGAGACAGACAGAGAGAATGCATCACAGCCAAAACCAGGATGCTGGAATGAGGAGCAGGAGCGCAACACACTCCTGACAAACGAATTATAGTTCTTTTATTAGTGGCGGGGGATGGGTGGTTTATTTATGGGGAATTGGGATATGTATATCTTTATTTTAAAATATTTCAAAAAGAAGAAAAAGGGAAACATTTAATTGGTAGCAAGTGTCCGGAAATATTTTTCCATAATGGTCCAAGTCTCAGCTATTCATCCTAAAATGTGATCAGGAAAGTCTCCGGAGTACACGGAGATCACAGGAATATGATGTGTCCTGGCAAAGCCCAAAGATAGAGTTCATCTTTCATTTTAGGAGAGGAGGGACGCACCCGGGAGAAATGATTCTGTGTACAGAAACCTCATAGGGTGCCCTCCATAGCTCCTTCTCCCAATGTCCCTCCAATCAGAGTCAGAGAATCCTATGACATCACACTGACCTCACAGCTCCTCAGCATTAAGTGGGGTTTAAATAAAGAGACCTGACCAGTGAGGTGAGGAGGATTCTGGGAATGTTATTTGATTTTACTATTTGTGTTCAAATGTGTTTTTCTCCTGTGAAGTCTGGAGATCACATGACCATCACATTGCCTCCACCTCCCTCCCTGATAGAATAGAGAAATACAAAGAAGATTCTAGAAGTCACCAGAGAGATCATCGAGCTGCTGACAGGAGAGGTGAGCGGTGCCGGAAAGGACGTCATGATGGACAATCAGCCGCCCCTCACATCACCGGGTAAGAGGAGACTTTATTGTAAAGGAGAGAGCAGTACGGAGGCTCCACCTAGATTCCCCATCATCTGATAAACACATAGAAACAATGTATTCAGTCAGTGTGTGTGTTTCCTACAGATGGATCCAGTAATGGGAACCCACCAGAGAGATGTCCCCGTCCTCTGTATTCCTGGGATTCCACACAGGAAGGTCACACCATCCCCCACCATCATCAGGTAGATGAGGAACAATCACTGATAGTATCATTAGGATCTGTACATTATCTGCATTGTTACCATTGATGTCATTTTTATTCTATATTCAGAGTGGAGACCTGAGAGATCCTAAAGTTGAGGTTAAAGAAGAGATAAAAGAGGAGGATGATGAGGATGGGGTGATGGAGGAAGAACACAAAGATCTGTACCAGGACACCATGGAGGAGTCATCCAGCTACAGAAACCCACCAGAGAGATGTCCCCGTCCTCTGTATTCCCTGGATTCCACACAGGAAGGTCACACCATCCCCCACCATCATCAGGTAGATGAGGAACAATTATTGGTGGTTATGATTTATACACAAACATGTTTATTATAATGAATGTTTTATTATATATTCAGAGTGGAAACCTTGGGGATGATATTATTGATGTTAAAGAAGAGTATAAAGAGGAGGATGAGGAGTATGGAGTGATGGAGGAGTTTTCAGAAGGACACAAATATATGGTGGAGCCACCTAATACCAGGAACCCACCAGAGAGATGTCCCTGTCCTCTGTATTCCCGGGATTCCACACAGGAAGGTCACACCATCCCCGACTGTTACAAGGTCGGTGGGGCGGAGGATCTAGAACATGGACTGGTGGAGATGATGTGTGGATTTTGTATGTAAGTTTATATCTTACAGATGATATTCTCTCTCATTCTCTTGGTTTAGAGTGGAGATCCAATCGATATAGAATTTGAGGTGAAATCAGAAGAAGAAGAGACGTATGTGAGGGATGATCAGCAGTCTATGGAGGAGGATGGAATAACTGGGACATTTATAGAGGAGGACACTCCTACAGAGATCAGCACAGGTGGGTCATTAACACAAATCCATTCCTCCACCCATACTGCTCACTGATTGGTCCAGAGTAGGGCGGGGACTGGGTGATATGAGCCTGTAATCCCCTGGTCACTTTCCTGAGCTGTGTTCCCCGTCCTGTATTCCTGTATTTCTCTCGGATAATCTTCCTTCTCTGTGCTGCAGACACAATTTATGTCTCTAGACTGGATTTATGGAGATATATACACATAGGGCTAGATTCAGAGAGAGTTACGCCGGCGTATCAGTAGATACGCCGGCGTAACTCTGAATCTACGCCGTCGTAAATTTACGCGTATTCTGGAAACCAGATACGCTTAAATTGGGCTAAGATACGAGCGGCGTAAGTCTCCTACGCCGTCGTATCTTAGGGTGCATATTTACGCTGGCCGCTAGGTGGCGCTTTCTTTGATTTTGGTGTATAATATGCAAATGAGCTAGATACTCCGATTCAGAAACATACCTCCGCCCGGCCCATTTTTTTATGTCGTTTACGTTAGGCTTTTCCCGGCGTAAGGTTACTCCTGCTATATGAGGCGTATCCAATGTTAAGTATGGACGTCGAGACAGCGTCGAATTTTGCGTCGTTTTCGTAAGTCGTTTGCGAATAGGATTGACTATTGCGACGTGATTAGGAGCATGCACACTGGGATACGTTCACGGACGGCGCATGCGCCGTTCGTTAGAGACGTCATTTACGCGGGGTCATGTTTTATTTACATAAAACACGCCCACCTCTTCAAAATTTGAATTTGGCGCGCTTACGCCGGCAGATTTACGCTACGCCGCCGTAACTTAGGGCGCAGGTTCTTTGTGAATCCAGCCCCAGCCTCACTAAGTTACGGCGGCGTAGCGTATCTGAGATACGCTACGCCCGCACAAACTTACGGCGGGCTATATGAATCTAGCCCATAATATGTATTCTCTTTTGTTACACCCATTTCCTACCAGCTAGACATTTTATATCTGATGATGTGATTGGAGCACAGACTTTTACATGGTGATAATAATGTGATAACGTCCTCCGACTTTGGAACCTTAAACAGAAAGTGATAATGAGGGGGAGGAGTCAGTAACCCAATGATGGTGGTCTTCAGGATCAGTCCAGTCTTCATCTTGGTTGTTCTCCCCCCATCCTCACTCTCTGACCTCTGGTGGGGCTCAGCCCCGCTGTTATTCATGACTAAATCATGGACTAAATAAGGAAGTGCAGGACTTCTTGTGTTGGGAAGATCTGGTAGGAGATCAGAGGAGCCATTTACTAGTTACCTTGAGGGGGAATTGTAAGATCCTCAGAGACAAAGCTGCCTGATGTGGGCGGAGTCCTGGTTTAGGGGAACCAATCAGCTCATGTCTAGTAATAATCTTTGTATTTCTATTTTAGTAGATGGACGGGAGATGAGGAAAACCTCAGAGGATTGTCTCACTTTGTCTCCAGACTGTAAAGTAGAAGATGAAGACATCACACAGTATAGTCCAGGAGAAAACCCGACTACCTCAAATGTCCATCCGGCACCACACAGTGTAGATGGACCATCGTATTCCTCTTATCCTGAGGAACCTCAGACTGTGCGGGACGGTGCCGGACCATCGTATTCCTCTTATCCTGAGGAACCTCAGACTGTGAGGGACGGTGCCGGACCATCGTATTCCTCTTATCCTGAGGAACCTCAGACTGTGCGGGACGGTGCCGGACCATCGTATTCCTCTTATCCTGAGGAACCTCAGACTGTGAGGGACGGTGCCGGACCATCGTATTCCTCTTATCCTGAGGAACCTCAGACTGTGCGGGACGGTGCCGGACCATCGTATTCCTCTTATCCTGAGGAACCTCAGACTGTGCGGGACGGTGCCAGACCATCGTATTCCTCTTATCCTGAGGAACCTCAGACTGTGCGGGACGGTGCCGGACCATCGTATTCCTCTTATCCTGAGGAACCTCAGACTGTGCGGGACGGTGCCGTACCATCGTATTCCTCTTATCCTGAGGAACCTCAGACTGTGCGGGACGGTGCCGTCCTTCCAACAGATAAGAGGTTTTCCTGTTCTGAGTGCGGGAAGTATTTTTATTATAAATACAAACTTAATGTACATAAAAGAACCCACACAGGGAAGAAGCCGTATTCCTGTCCTGAGTGTGGGAAATGTTTTTCAAGAAAGTCCTATCTTTCCATACATCAGAAATCTCACACGGGTGAGAAGCCGTATTGCTGTACTGAGTGCGGGAAATGTTTTTCACTGAAGTCCTGTCTTTTGAGACATCAGAGATCTCACACGGGGGAAAAGCCCTATTGCTGTACTGAGTGTGGGAAATGTTTTTCATACAAGTGGAAGCTTTCCAATCATCAGACATTGCATACGGGGGAAAAGCCGTACTCCTGTCCTGAGTGCGGGAAATGTTTTTCACATAGTTCCGCTCTTTCCAGTCATCAGACAATGCACATGGCGCTGAAGCCGTATCCCTGTCCTGAATGCGGAAAATGTTTTTTAAGAAAGTCCCAACTTACCAAACATCAGAGATCTCACACGGGGGAGAAGCCGTATTGCTGTACTGAGTGCGGGAATTGTTTTTCAGAGAAGTCCCTTCTTTTGAGACATCAGAGATCTCACACGGGAGAAAAGCCATATTGCTGTACTGAGTGCGGGAAATGTTTTTCAGATAAGACCGAACTTTCCCATCATCAGAGATTTTACACGGGGGAAAAGCTGTATTCCTGTCCTGAGTGCGGGAAATGTTTTTCAAAGAAGTATCGTTTTTCCAGACATCTGAGATCTCACACGGGGGAAAAGCCGTATTGCTGTACTGAGTGCGGGAAACGATTTTCAGATAAGGTCGGACTTTCCTATCATCAGAGATTGCACACGGGGGAAAAGCCGTATCCCTGTCCTGAGTGCGGGAAATGTTTTTTAAAGAAGTCCACACTTACCACACATCAGAGATTACACACAGGTGAAACACAGGTGAAACGATTTTCCTGTACTGAGTGTGGGAAGTGTTTCTCTGTGAAATGCCATCTTAAACTTCATATAATGTCTCACACAGGTGAGAAGCCGTATTTCTGTCCTGAGTGCGGGAAAAGTTTCCGTATGAAAACCTCTCTTGATGGACATAAAAGAACTCACACAGGTGAGAAGCCATATTCCTGTCTTGAGTGCGGGAAACGTTTCCGTATTAAAACCTCTCTTGATGGACATAAAAGAACTCACACAGGTGAAAAGCCTTATTTTTGTCCTGAGTGCGGGAAACGTTTTTCAATGAAGGCCAATCTTGTCTTGCATCAGAAACGGCACGCGGTGAAGAAGCCGTATTCCTGTCCTAAGTGCGAGAAATGTTTTCAGTTTAAGTCGGATCTTGACACCCATGTGAGATCACAAACGGAGGTAGATCCACTTTCCTCTTCTGATTGGAGGAGGTGTAACCCCCAGAAGTCCTCTGTTTACAGTCATCTGAGATTGGACACGAAGGAGAACGAACTTTCCTGGTCTGACTGAGTGAGTGCGGGAAATGTCTTGTATATGAATGTTGCTGGACATGTGGGGAAGAAGCACACCCTGATATACACCTCAGATATACTCCATGGCTGATCTTCATCATGTAAGAAACACTTCATAAGGAGATCAGAGATCACCAAAGACATGGATGAAGTGTTGTACCGTGTTGGCCATTGATAGCAGGAGAAAAATAAAAATGGAGTCATTCCCTCTCATTGGCTGAGTACATTTTGTGGTTAAACTCTTGCATGAGGTCTGTTTTCTCAAATCTTCTTCCAGGACGAAACGCGTTAACCCCACCACTTAAAAGGCGGTCCTCTAGGCCTTTTAAAATAAAAATGGAGACCTTACCTCTCATTGGCTGAGTACATTTTGTGGTGTAAATTCTTACAAAATCTTACAATGCAAAAAAAAAAATAACCCAATGTTTTGTTAAAATAAAAAAAATGTTATACCGAGTAAATAGATACCCAAAATGCTTTAAAACTGCGCACGCTTGTAAAAATGGCGTCAAACTGCGATGCTTAACCACCTTCCTACAGACGTGTATAGACAAATGACGCTGGAAGGAACACCCCGCCCCTCCGGGCGGGCGTCACATGACGTCCCAGGGGAGCGCGGCGATCGGGGTAGAGGCGTGTCCCTTCGGGGACAAAGCCCATCCCCGATCAGGGTAAAGAGCAAATGAAAATGGGTCTTTACCACGTGACCGGCTGTGTCCAATAACAGCCAGTCACATGCACGGTCTTCGTGCATGCCACTCGTGCACGCTGTCAGAACCATTGACGTATCTCGGCAAAAAGCCTACATATACCGACAGCGCGCCTTGGGGTCCCCGAGTAGCTGTCACCAGCTCATTAGAGTACCTGTCACCTGTTTACTTCTGCCCTAGACCAGAAGTGATGTCATGGTCCTAGATCTAAGAGGTGATCAGAGATGATCTGGTCTCTGTTCACCTCCATGGCCAGCCGCACAAACCGTTGGATCGTTTATTCGCCCCTAAGAATGGTAAGCCTGAGAAGCACTGCTCCTAAAAGCGATCCAACAGCTAATCAGCCACTCGGATCTCTTTTTATGAGAAACAGATTCGCCGGTCAAAAAATATTACCGGATTTATGGCTGATACCTCCTAAATCATAGAGGTAAGGAGGGACAAGTATCGTAATTTGGTGTTTTCCACCATTGACCATGTCTGTAAAATATCTAATCCTCGTGTTTGGAAGATACTCTGATACCGGACAGGTAATATCATAGATTTCCATAACCAAGATTGAGATGAGGGAGGATCCATATCGTGTCCAATCATGAAGCAGGTTTCTGGCCTCACCTACAGCTTTACTGTGAGATCTAAGGGATCCACCAATGTGCTCCTGGAAATAAAGTACAGGGCTAAGGTTATTTTTTTCCTGGGGAGGTAAGCCTGAGTGACAATCGGGGAAGAACCCTCTTATATCAGAGGTCAGTGTAGTGGTCCCTTACATTGGTGACCAATTGAAGAAGATCCCCCTTATATCAGTGGTCAGTGTAGTGGCCCCTTACATTGGTGACCAATGGGAGAAGATCCCCCTTATATCAGTGGTCAGTGTAGTGGCCCCTTACATTGGTGACCAATGGGAGAAGATCCCCCTTATATCAGTGGTCAGTGTAGTGGCCCCTTACATTGGTGATTAAAGGGAAAAGATCCCCTTTATTTCAGAGGTCAGTGTAGTGGCCAATCCCAGGTAAACAAGGAGAAGGCAACTGTTCTGAATGCTTTCTTCTCCTCCGTTTGTACACAGGCCTGTTGGGGGGCTTTGGTGAGATATCAGGGGTCTTAACAGATCTCTGACATCTCCCCTTTAAGACAGAGAAAGGGACTAAGGACACAGATTCCCCCGTCCCTTTCTCTGCAGCCTCAGCTAAAATGAATAGAGGGAAGCTCCTCTCCCTTCATAAACTGAAGCATCGTAAACACAGGTTACGATGCTCAGTTGTGTGAATGGACAGAGTCAGTGATTACTGACTCTGTTCATTCGGAAAAGGTAGGAGCTGGATTTAGCGGCTCCTACCTCCGCTCTCCATCCTGACAAATTGAGGGTGAGAAGATGGCACAGAGGGGGGAGAAGACAGCAAGGAGCACGAGGGGGGGGGAGAAGACTGCTGGGAGCACGTGGGGAGAAGACAGCACGGGGGGGAGAAGACAGCACTGGGGGAGAAGACAGCACGGGGGGAGAAGACAGTACTGGGGGAGAAGAGAGCACGTGGGAGAAGACAGCACGGGGGGAGAAGACAGCACGGAACACAGGGGGAGAAGACAGCACGGGGAGAAGAGAGCACGTGGGAGAAGACAGAACAGAGGACGGGGGAGAAGACAGCACTGGGGGAGAAGACAGCACGGGGGGAGAAGACAGTACTGGGGGAGAAGAGAGCATGTGGGAGAAGACAGCACAGAGGACGGGGGAGAAGACAGCACGGGGGGAGAAGACAGCACGGAACACAGGGGGAGAAGACAGTACGGGGGAGAAGAGAGCACGTGGGAGAAGACAGAACAGAGGACGGGGGAGAAGACAGCACGGGGGGGGGAGTAGACAGCACAGGGGGGAGAAGACAGCACGAGGGGGGAGAGAGCATGGGGGAGAAGACAGCACAGAGGATTGGGGAGAAGACAGCACGGGGGGAGAAGACAGCACAGAGGAAGGGGGGAGAAGACAGCATGGGGGGAGAAGACAGCACAGGGGGGGGGGGGCACAGCATGGGGGGGAAAAGACAGCACAGGGGGGGGGAGACAGCATGGGGGGAGAAGAGAGCACGGGGGGGAGAAGACAGCATGGGGGGAGAAAACAGCACGGGGGGGAGAATACAGCATGGGGGGAGAAGACAGCACGGGGGGGAGAAGACAGCATGGGGGGAGAAAACAGCACGGGGGGGAGAAGACAGCATGGGGGGAGAAGACAGCACGGGGGGGAGAAGACAGCACGGGGGAGAAGACAGCACAGAGCACGGGGGGGAGAAGACTTGCAAATCCCCTGCCGCAACGATCACCCTGACTGCCCAGGTATCGGATGAGGCATCAGAGCATTTCCCCCGAGTACAAGTACTCGGGGAAATGCTCGGTATTGGTACCGATACTAGTATTGGTACGGGACATCCCTAATATATATATATATATATATATATATATATATATATATATAATACAAAATAAGTCCAGAATTATAAAGAAAAGTCCGTATAAAATTTAAATAAAAAGTCCAATGCTCATGGTGCTCCTTATTGTGAATAAAGAAAAGTGTGACAACTTTTCTACCAAAACGTGCCACCGTCACCAACTTCTGAAATGGACACTCACCAGACCTCCTCACAGCCAATATGCAATCCTCCTCCTCCCATACACTTATAAGGCTCCTGATGGTACCTTCATTTCTCTAAGACAAGGGACTGATCATAGCGCAGTATGTCCAAAATATTTTATTTATAAAAACAAGGTCTCACTCACAAAGTACGGTGCCTCCAGACTGGAACCAAGTCCTTCCAGCAGTACCGAGCGCAAAGACGCTCACCAGTGTGTTGATCCCCTCGATCGGCGTGCGCTCCACGCCTCTGTTTCCGTGCGGTTCAGAGGCAGGAGGTGGCGTAATTCCATCCAATGTGCTACCCAGAAGCCTCTACGCGTTTCGCAATCAACATTGCGTCGCTTGAGGCGTACACAGTACTGTAGCAGACCTTTGGTACATAACGGAATTACTTTTGCGCCGGTGACACACCATATATTTAATATGTGCTTATAGACTGATCACATTTACACAGTAGTGACGTATACTCTATTGTTCTTCGTGTATAAAAGTTGGGCACCGCCCACAGTAAACAGAGATAAGGAAGTGATTGAACTGAACAGGCGTCCAGTGTGATTACTCCTGCAGCGGCCTCGCGTAAGCTATTTACACTACGCCGCCGCAACTTACTGGAGCAAGTGCCGTATTCCTCAAGCACTTGCTCCGTAGTTTGCGGCAGCGTAGTGTAATTGGCCCGGCGTATCCCCGCGTATTTCAAAGGGGGCGGCTTATATTTAAATTAAGCGCCGCCCCCGTTCCGATCGAACTGCGCATGCGCCGGGGCTAAAAATAGCCCAGTGCGCATGCTCCAGTTCTCGGCGGAAAACGTCAATGACTCCGAAGTGTGCGTCATTGACGTAAAGTCGTATTCAAGAACGACTTACGAATACAACGTACCCGACGGGAAAAGACGACGCGGGCCCGACGCCATACTTAACATGGCATACGTGGGACTGGCGTAAGGTTACCCCTCATATAGCAGGGGTAACCTTACGCGACGCGATTTCGTTCGGGAATCGGCGTATCAGGCTCATTTGCATAAACAAATGAGACCTGAACGTAAACGCCACCTAGCGGCCGGCGGCGAATTACATTAAAGATCCGACAGTGTAAGTGACTTACACCTGTCGGATCTTCAGCGTATCTATGCGAAAATGATTCTAGGAATCACTCGCATGGATACGCGGGTCAAAAAAGAGAGATACGACGGAGTTTCCTGAGATACTCCGTCGTAACTCTTCTGAGAATATGGCCCAGAATCTACAAAACCTAAGGGCCCAGATTCAGGTAGATCCGGGCAATATATGCGTGGGCAAAGAGCAAAGATTTTTCTCTGCGCCCACGCAAATATTTCGATTTGCCCGCGATTCACGGAGCAGTAGCTCCGTAAATTGCGCGGGCGCTATGCTAATTAGCCCTGCGTAAGGGCGCCTAATGTAAATGATCCCGCCGGGGGCGGGAATCATTTAAATTAGGCGCGCTCCCGCGCCGAGCGAACAGCGCATGCTCCGTCGGGAAACTTTCCCGATGTGCATTGCGGCAAATGACGTTGCAAGGACGTCATTTGCTTCTAAGTGAACGTGAATGGCGTCCAGCGCCATTCACGAATCACTTACGTAAACGACGTGAAATTTAAATTTCACGAGCGGGAAGCGCAGCTATACTTTAGCATTGGCTGCCCCTGCTATTAGCAGGAGCAACCTTGCGCTAAAGTTGCCGTACGGAAACTCCGTACCTTGCGTGCCCAGGGCCCGCGCAACTTTTGTGAATCGGTGGTAGTATGCAATTTGCATACTATACGCCGATCACAATGGCCGCGCCCCCTAGCGGCCAACGCAAGAATGCAGCCTGAGATATGAAGGCATAAGGAGGCTTATGTCTGTCATATCTTAGGCTGCAGTCGGTGTAACGAGGTTCCTGAATCAGGAGCACTCGTTACACCGGAGCAAGTAAGCACTTGCGCCGCGCAACCTATGGTTGCGCGGGCGCAAGTGCTTCTTGAATCTGGGCCAAGGTCTGTAGGCATGGACCATAGAAGATACAGAGGGAGGAATGGCGCTCCAGGTGAGTGAATCAGTGTACTCCGGATGTGCTGGGTGCTAGCCACGGGTCATTACCGACAACAATGGAAAAGCAAGGAAAGAGCAGAACGATCCAACGTGATTTTATTGTTCCAACATAAGTCACACATAACAGCCACCATGACTAATCCACAGGAGGTACCTGGGTGCTGTGGATTAGTCTTGGTGGCTGTCACGTGTGACTTATGTTGGAACAATAAAATCGAATTGGACTATTCTGGTGGAGTGCAGCTTTTTTTTTTACTTTGGCATGGACCATAGAGTTTGTTCATAGATAGAAAACTGGTTACAGTGGCGTGTCCAAAGGGTGGTGACAAATAACATGTACTCAGACTGGTCTGGAGTGGTAAGTGGGGTACCCCAAGGACCTGTCCTGGACCAGTTCTGTTTAATTTATTCATAAATGGTATAGAGGTTGGTGTAAATGGCTCAATCTTAGTTTTTGATGACGACACAAAAATAAGTAGATATAGAAAATTTACAAGAGGACCTGAATAAAATAATGGGGTGGGCAACTACTTGGCAAATGAGGTTTAATGTTGAAAAATTTAAGGTAATGCGCTTGGGGGCTAAAAATATAAATGCAAGTTACTGACTCACTAGGGCAGGGGTGGCCCGGGGACCACATGTGGCCCGCGGAGCCCTCTGATGTGGCCCGCGACCTCCTGCTCTGGAATGGCAGGTTAGCAAGCAACGATCGCAGGTTGCCGACCCGCCATACCACAGCATCAGTGTTGTGAATGAAGCTGGTGGTAGAGGAAGAAAACGGCCTAGGAGCAGAGCCCCATAAGCCGATACTTCCTCTACAACGCCGGATTTTGCCACAGGCTCAGTCTAAGGCAAAGTTCAGCTAACCTGCAGGATAGACACAGCGGTGTAGGTAAACCGCAGCACAACAGTGTGAAAGCAGTCTTAGGCCCTTTTCACACGATCAGCACGACCAAATGGGACCCTCAATTCACCTCTACAGAGCGACAGATGTCCCTTTACACCCGCCTACCTCCAATCCGAAAAACATTTGTCCCCTTCTATCTGGGCGGATCAGAGGGCCTATAGAGTAGCCGTGACCTGTCATCCGTCATTGTGGCCCTCGACTGGTCACCAAGTTGCTTAAGTGGCCCTCACTCTTCAAAAGGTTGGGCACCCCTGCACTAGGGGAAGAACCTCTGGGGAATTCCAGAATGGAGAAGGATCTAGGGGTCTTAGTAGTAGACAGACTGAGCAATGGCATGCAATGTCAAGCTGTGGCTACCAAAGCCAGCATAAAATTAGCATGCATTAACAAGGGATACACACCAGAGATAAAAGGATAATTCTTCCACTTTATAAAACTCTGGTCCGGCCGCATCTGAAGTATTCCATTCATAGGTGTGCGCACAGGGTGTGCCGGGTGTGCCTGGGCACACCCTTATCACCCCATGTGCATTAGTATTATCCAGGGGTGGCACCAGGTGGGTGGTTGAGGTGAGAGTGTAAATGTCCCCATTATATTAAAGGCTAGGTTCAACTGTAGGAACACATTACACCTATACTTAGGATGTAACGTAATATGTTCCCACCATCAGAGCCTCCTCCCTGTGACAGCAGGTGGCGTTCATGTGTGTTTGAGCTTTGGGGTGCACACCCTAATGCAATAGGCTGCGCACACCTATGATTCCATTCCAGTTCTGGTCACCAGTCCTCAGGAAAGATGTGCTGGAACTAGAAAAAGTGCAGAGAAGGGCAACAAAATTAACAAGGGGACTGGAGGACCTCAGTTATGAGGAACGACTACAAGCACTAAATGTATTCTGGATGGGGAAGAGACGCTTGAGAGGAGATATGATAACGATATACAAATATCTCAATGGTGATCCCAGTGTAGGTAGGAAACTATTCAGTCTCGGGGGGTGTAAGAGAAGACACGGGGCCACACAACGAGATTGGAGGAGAAGCGGTTTAACCTTAACCTGTGTAGGGGGTTTTTCACTGTCGGGGCAATAAGCATGTGGAACTCTCCTCCACAGTCAGTGGTGTCAGCAGGATGTATTGATAGTTTTAAAAGACTATTGGACGTACATCTTAGTGAACACAATATACAGGGATATGGGGAATTGATTATCGACACTGACACACGTACACCTACACAGGTTGAACAAGAATGGACCATTGTCTTTATTCAACCTTCCCGACTATGAATCTATGAAATGGAAGAAGGGCCCCTTAATACCAGTGGTCAGTGTAGAGCTCCTTACATTGGCGACCAATGGAAGAAGGACCCCATTATATTTGTGGTCTCTTACATTGGTAACCGATAGAAGAAAGACCCCCTTATATCAGTGGTCAGTGTAGTGGGCCCTTACATTGGTGACCAATGGGAGAAAGACCCGTTATATCAGTGGTCAGTGTAGTGGTCCCTTACATTGGTGACCAATGGGAGAAGGACCCCCTTAATTCAGTGTAGTGGTCCCTTACATTGGTGACCAATGGGAGAAGGACCCCCTTAATTCAGTGTAGTGGTCCCTTACATTGGTGACAAATGGAAGAAGGACCCCCTTAATTCAGTGTAGTGGTCCCTTACATTGGTGACAATTGGAAGAAGGACCCCCTTATATCAGTGGTTAGTGTAGTGGGCCCTTACATTGGTCACCAATGGGAGAAGGACCCCCTTATATCAGTGGTCAGTGTAGAGGTCCCTTACATTGGTCACCAATGGGAGAAGGACCCCTTATATCAGTGGTCAGTGTAGTGGGCCCTTACATTGGTGACCAATGGGAGAAGGACACCCCTTATATCAGTGGTCAGTGTAGTGATCCCTTACATGGGTGACCAATGGGAGAAGGACGCCCCTTATATCAGTGGTCAGTGGAGAAGGACTGTCTTACATCGTAATCAGTGGGAAGACTGCCTTCCTTACAGATGATTGGTGTCAGTTGTTACTGATAGACAGAAATTGGCCATTGCTTAAGGAACCCCTAGAACCCTTTGGAGGAACCCTGGCTGAGAAAGTCTGGACTAGGCAGTAATATATTTCTCTCCCCCTTGGTGGGAGTGGAGATGACCCATCTATAAGGATATACAGTACATACACATACACACACACAGTGTCGGATGGTCTATATGGGGTGAGGCACCGCTCCCCACCCCAATGTTTTGACTAATAGGAAAGCTAATCATAGAACGATTTATTTTTAAAGAAATTATAATATGACTAAAAAAATTTTAACATCTTAACGTTAAACAATGTTGGTCATAGTGGGCCATATTCTCAAACAAGTTACGCCGGTGTATCTACTGATACACCGGCGTAAATTGAATTTCCCGCCGGCGTATCATTATTTTGTATTCACAAAACAAGATACGCTGGATTTAGGCTAGGATTCGACTAGTGTAAGTCACTTACACTGTCGGATCCTAAATGTAATTCGCTGCCGGCCGCTAGGTGGCGTTTACGTTCAGGTCTCATTTGTTTATGCAAATGAGCCTGATACGCTGATTCCCGAACGAAATCACGTCGTGTAACCGTCGCTAACGTAAGCGTAAGGTTACCCCTGCTATATGAGGGGTAACCTTACGCCAGTCCCGCGTATGCCATGTTAAGTATGGTGTCGGGTCCGCGTCTTCTTTTCCCGTCGGGTACGTCGTTTTACTAAGTCGTTCTTGAATACGACTTTACGTCAATGACGCACACGTCGGCGTCATTGACGTTTAACGCCGAGAACTGGAGCATGCGCACTGGGCTATTTTTAGCCCGGCGCATGCGCAGTTCTATCGAAACGGGGGCGCGCTTAATTTAAATACAAGCCGCCCCCCTTGGACTTACGCGGGGATACGCCGGGCCAATTACACTACGCCGCCCCAAACTACGGAGCAAGTGTTTGGGGAATACAGCACTTGCTCCTGTAGGTTGGGGCGGCGTAGTGTAAATGGCTTACGCGACGCCCGCCCGAAATCTACGGGAATATGGCCTATTATCATTTATTTAAAAAAAAATCGGTCTATGTGTGTGCACTGTGCGGGGCACCCGACTAATGAGAGTCTATTATGCCCGACATTTTTTGACAAGCATGTGATTAGAGCCTAAGGCTTTAATTGGCTTGCTTTAAATTGTCCTCCTACTTTGTTTTTTTTTTTTGTGATCAATATTCGCCATTGCATCACTTCTAGTTTCCATCTTCTCGTCCCGGCCAATCAGGAGGCTGAAGATTTGGAAGCCAGAAAAAAAGTCCTGGTTAACACGGAAGCCGTATCAGGGGAGCCGTAACCATGGTGAGTGTGGACTTGGAGGGGTTTGTTTGCACTCCCCCCAATTTGTTTAGCACCAGCCACCACTGCACACACAGCTCACGTCCGTGTTCACACTACAAGACGTTTCTCAGGGCTGCAGTTCCTCTGAGCTCCACAAGGTGGTGATCTTCTCACATCTACCATAGAGACAGGAAGTGATGTCAGATACAGACAGGAGTTCCGGGTGAGAGGTGAGTCGGGAGGAAGTAGTGAGGAGACGTTGCTGGAAGTGGCGGCAGATGAGGTAATAAGATCTTATTTTGTATTTACACCCAGTAACCCCGTCATGTCCGTCCTCTTCCTCCATAGTCACTGTGACGTCTTTTATCTCCAGCAGATGATGATACACACATATATAGTGTGGAAACCTAGATTAACCCCTTCAGGGTCAGAACATTCCTCACGTATAGGGCTGAATCAGTGTGCACATGTCAAGTATCCATTGCTTCAGGTCAAAAGAGGAGGTTAGACTGAAAAGTTTAGAAGTAGCAGGAGTATTAGTATTAACAGGGATGTTGAAGTCACCGAGAATGATTGTGGGGATTTCAGGAGAGAGAAAGTAGGGTAGCCAGGCAGAGAAGTCATCAAGAAAGGTTGATACCGGTCCAGGCCGAAAGCACGGCACTTCTTAACCACTTAAAGCGGTGGTTCCCCCTTAAAAACAACTTTTTTTTATTCCACTGCCCCCCCACATTCCATCACGATTAAGGCACATATTTTTTTTTTCCTGCTGTACATTCCTTACTACAGCATATTCACCCGTGCATCCGGGTTGCGAGTCCCGCGGGAGTGGGCGTTCCTCACATGCTGTTGATTGACGTTTTGCCCAAAAACGAGCTCTCCCCCCGTCGCGTAAGCCGCGTCACGGTTGGCGAAAGGAGCCGAACGGCGAGTCGGCGCTATACTGCGCATGCGCATCGCCGTTCGGGTCCTTTTGCCAATCGTGACGCGGCTTACGCGACGGGGGGAGAGCTCGTTTTTGGGCAAAACGTCAATCAACAGCATGTGAGGAACGCCCACTCCCGCGGGACTCGCAACCCGGATGCACGGGTGAATATGCTGTAGTAAGGTATGTACAGCAGGAAAAAAAAAATATGAGCCTTAATCGTGATGGAATGTGGGGGGGCAGTGGAATAAAAAAAAGTTGTTTTTAAGGGGGAACCACCGCTTTAAGGACAGAAGGTGTTTTTCAGATTCGGTGTTTACAAGACTAAAACAGTTTTTTTTTTTGCTAGAAAATTACTTAAAACCCCCCAAACATTATATATTTGTTTTCTCTAACACCCTAGAGAATAAAATGACGGTCATCGCAATACATTTTGTAACACCGTATTTGCGCAGCGGTCTTACAAGCGCACTTTTTTTTGGGAAAAAAAATCACTTTTTTGAATTAAAAAATAAGACAACAATAAATTTGGCCCAATTTTTTTATATATTGTGAAAGATGATGTTACGCCGAGTAAAATGATACCCAACATGTCACGCTTTAAAATTGCGCCCGCTCGTGGCATGGCGTCAAACTTTTACCCTTAAAAATCTCGATAGGCGAGATTTAAAAAATTCTATAGGTTGCATTTTTTTTGAGCTACAGAGTAGCTCTAGGGCTAGAATTATTGCTCTCGCTCTAACGATCGCGGCGATACCTCACTTGTGTGGTTTGAATACCGTTCGCTTCTGCGCGCGAGCTCGCCGGGACGGGGCGCTTTAAAAATTGTTTTTTTTTGTTTTCTTATTTATTTTTATTGATTTTATAATTTTTTACACTGAAATAATTTTTTTTTTTTTTTATCACTTTTATTCCTATTACAAGGAATGTAAACATTATTATTATTACTATTATTATTATTATTATACAGGATTTATATAGCGCCAACAGTTTGCGCAGCGCTTTACATCAGGGAAGACAGTACAGTCACAATACAATTCAATACAGGAGGAATCAGAGGGCCCTACTCGTTAAACATCCCTTGTAATAGAAAAAAGCATGACAGGTCCTCTTAAATATGAGATCTGGGGGTCAAAAAGACGTCACATCTCATAATTAGACTTAAATGCAAGAAAAAAAAAAAAAGAGGAAAATTTGTCATTTAAAAAAATGACAACAAAAAAATTGTCTCTTTAAGACGCTGGGCGGGACTGACGTTTTGACGTCACTTCCACCCAGCAAAGCTATGGGGACGGGTGGGGGCCATCTTGCCCTCACTCAAGTCCTCACCGCTCAGGCAGCAGCATCCGATCACCTCCGCCGCTACCGACGGCTCTGGTAAGCGGCGGAGGGCGCGGAAGAGCGGCGGGAGGGGGGGCCCCCTCTCCCGCCACCGATAACGGCGATCTCGCGGCGGAGACCGCCGTTATCGTTTACACGCCCCCCCCCCACTGAAAAGATGGATACCTCGGTTGTGGCAGCAGCTGCTGCCGTTACCGAGATATCCGTCTTTAAAAAGAGGACATATATATACAGTGGGCGGGCGTTAAGTGGTTAAAGAAAGTGGAGAAAATAGATAAATACAATGTGCGTCAAATGAGGAGAGTGACAGAGAGGGAGGTGGGTCTGAGGAGAGTGAGTCCATAGAAGGCCATCATGGGAGAGGGAAGCAGGAGAAGCAGTGTCGGATTCATGAAGTCAGGTTTCAGTAACAGCAAGTAGTTGGTGATAAAGAGGTGATGGACAGAAGTGAGTTTGTTACAGACCAAGCGGGCGTTCCAAAGGGCGACAGAGAAGGGGAGGCTGGTTTGAGGAAGAAGAGGGGTAGAAACGAAATTGTGTGGATTGCAGCTGCTGCCAGAGGGCATGGGGTGATGGGAGATTCGGGCACAGTTAAATGATGGAGGTCCAGGGTTTGGGGTTTAATCTCCAGAGGTTAGGAGAAGCAGAAGGGTGAGGGGGGTAATATGGGAGTGTGATTTATATGAAGGGACGGGCCTCAGCATCCTGGAGGTTTTATTAGCATGTGGGTTTAGAATTATCAGGAGTTGGTGAGTGCAGTAATAGGGAGAGGACAGAAGTGAGGGTGATATATACAGGCTGTGGGGTGGAGAAGAGGGGTGAGGGAAAGAGAGATTAAGGAGAGAAGACACAACTGTCAGGCTCCTCCTCCCAATGTCCCTCCAATCAGTGTCAGAGAATGACATCACACTGACCTCACAGCGCCTCCTAATATCCCTCTACCCAACTCCATATTTTCTGATGCTCTTAGGATGTGGGCCGGCCCCTGGCCTCCTCACTTTCATAGTAGGGCTGTTGGACCTGCATTGTATGTAATATCAGAAACCTCAGCATGAAGTGGGGTTTAAATAAAGAGACCTGACCAGTGAGGTGAGGAGGATTCTGGGAATGTCATTTTATTTTATTTATTTGTGTTCAGATCTAGAGTTTTCCTCCTGTGAAGTCTGGAGATCATATGACCATCACATTGCCTCCACCTCCCCCCCTGATAGAATAGAGAAATACAAAGAAGATTCTAGAAGTCACCAGAGAGATCATCGAGCTGCTGACAGGAGAGGTGAGCGGTGCCGGGAAGGACGTCATGATGGAGAATCAGCCGCCCCTCACATCACCGGGTAAGAGGAGACTTTATTGTAAAGGAGAGAGCAGTACGGAGGCTCCACCTAGATTCCCCATCATCTGATAAATACATTGGGCTAGATTCAGCGAGAATTTACGTTGGCGTATCTATTGATACGCCGGGGAAATTCAAAGCTGCGCCGGCGTATCTTCTTTCTGTATTCAGAAAGCAAGATACGCCGAAATTAGGCTAAGATCCAACTGGTGTAAGTCTCTTACGCCGTCGTATCTTAGTTGCATATTTACGCTGGCCGCTAGGTGGCGCTTCCGTCGATTTCAGCATAGAATATGATGTTTTGTAAGGCTTTTTCCGGCGTAGTGTTGCTCCTGCTATATGAGAAGCAACCAATGTTAAGTATGGAGGTCGGGCCAGCGTCAAATTTTGCGTCGTTTGCGTAAGTCGTTCGCGAATAGGGTTTTGCGTAAATTACGTCCACGTCGAAAGCATTGACTATTTGCAACGTGATTAGGAGCATGCGCACTGGGATACGTTCACGGACGGCGCATGCGCCGTTTGTGAGAAACGTCATTTACGTGGGGTCATGTTTTATTTACATAAAACACGCCCACCTCTTCAGAATTTGAATTTGGCGCGCTTACACCGGCAGATGTACGCTACGCCGCCGTAACTTAGGGCGCAGGTTCTTTGTGAATCCAGCCCTAGTTTCACTAAGTTACGGCGGCGTAGCGTATCTGAGATACGCTACGCCCGCACAAACTTACGGCGGGCTTTCTGAATCTAGCCCATAGAAACAAGACTGACAAAGTATCCCTTTATGCTGACGATACTCTCCTGTACCTCCCTGGCGCGTCCACGTCCCTAGAGGAGGCTCTTAGACTTATTGACGAATTTTGCTCCTTCCCCGGAGTTCGCATTAACTGGGATAAATCTATACTTTTCCCCCTTTCTCAGACGCCCCCCGCCTTGTCTACTCATACACCCCTAAAGTGCACCACTAGATTTCGCTACCTGGAGATAGAGGTCCAGAGGGATCCCACGCTGTGTCTGGTGGATAATGTCTCCGGAGTCTCATTACTAAATGCCAAACCTGGAAACCCCTGCCCCTGTCCCCGGTAGGTAGGGTCAACTTACTTAAAGTGACGTTCCTCCCCAACTTTCTATACGTTTTTCAGGACCACCCCTGTTCCTATTCCCAACTCCTTTTTTAGGAAGGTGGACCAGACAGTGAACGCCTTTATATGGGCTGGGGCTACACCTAGAATCGCACAAACTACCCTCCAATTGCCTCTCTCTCTCTCTTAGGGGACTCGCACTGCCCTGCTTCAAACAGTACTATTGGGCGGCAGTATTGGTAACGATGAGGTGGTGGTTTACCCAATCACGCTCCAACCCGTTGGTGATTCTAGAGGTGGCAATCTTGGGCGCCTATGACGCACTTAGCAACCTAGGCCCGGATTCACAAAGCACTTGCGCCGACGTATCTCCAGATACGCTGCGTAAGTGCAAATATGCGCCGTCGTATCTGTGCGCCGGAGCCACAAACTAAGATACGCCTAAAAACAGGCTTCATCCCACCGACGTAACTTGCCTACGCTGGCGTAGAGTGGGCGCACATTTACGCTGGCGCATATTTACCCTTCCATCGATCAGCCATTCAAATATGCAAATGAGGGAAATACGGCAATTCACGAATGTACGTGCGCCCGACGCAGTGCGCGTAAAGTTCTACGTCCGGCGTAAAGTTAAGCCCCATAAAGCAGGTGTTAAGCCCCATAAAGCAGGTTAAACAAAATAAAAGTGAAATACTCCTTTAAATTTCGTACCTGGAAGGTGTCTATAGTATGCCTGTAAAGTAGCGCATGTTTCCTGTGTTTATAAGTCTCTGCACAAAATGACATTTCTAAAGGGAAAAAAAGTCATTTAAAACTACTCGCGGTTATAATGAATTGTCGGGTCCCAACAATACAGATGAAAGTCATTGAAAATAAAATGCATGGGGGTCCCCCCAAATTCCATTACCAGGCCCTTTAGGTCTGGTATGGATATTGAGGGGAACCCTGCGCCAAACTAAAAAAAAAATGGCGTGGGGTTCCTCCGAAAAATCCACACCAGACCCTTATCCGAGCACGCAACCTGGCAGGCTGCAGGAAAAGAGGGGGGGGACGAAAGAGCGCCCCCCCCTCCTGAACCGTACCAGGCCACATGCCCTCAACATGGGGAGGAGTTCCCCATGTTGATGGGGGCAAGGGCCTCATCCCCACAACCCTTGCCTGGTGGTTGTGGGGGTCTGCGGGCGGGGGGCTTATCGGAAACTGGAAGCCCGCATATCCGGCCCCCCCATGTGAATTGGTAACGGGGTATATTGTAACCCTACCATTTCACAAAAATAAGTGTCAACATTTTTAAAAACGACAGGAGACAGCTTGGGACAAGTCCTTTATTAAAAAAAATAATAATAATTCCAGCAATTTAATCCATTCTCGATCAAGATACGACGCACACGATCCTGCCTCCACCGGAGGCATCCGACGAATGACGCGCCGCCAGCCTGACAGCTCTTATAGAGCTGAGGGCGGGGCCAGAAACCTAAGGGGAATCGCTGGGGGTTAGCCAGTGACGTGTATGGGTGAACCTGCCCCCCTCTGATGCAACGCAGGTTTCCCGTTGCATCAGAGAGGGGCGGGGTCTCCTTAGCGATAACTAGGTCTTGGAGAACACCCACGATCCCACTTGATTTAGTGAAATCCAAGCTATCTTGGATCATGATAAATGAACGCCTATCAGCGATCTTGCTAGACAAACGAGCAAGGTTTGAAATGATCTGGAAACCTTGGATTCAATATTTGTCTGACCCCTTGTGAGTAGCAGGGGTTCGGATAATTCTATAATAGAGTGCACTTCTTTCCCCTTTTCTCTTTTCCTCCTCTTTTCTTCTATTTTCTTTTTCCTCTTTCCTTTGTCTAATTTCTCCCCATGTGCTCTCCTGGTACACGTCAGGGAGAGCAATGATACGAAATGTGATACTTTGTATGCACTATTTGACGGAAGGTTGGAATATATGGTATGTAATAGGGTTGTCCCGATACCACTTTTTTAGGACTGAGTACGAGTACCGATACTTTTTTTTAAAGTACTCGCCGATACCGAATACCGATACTTTTTTTTAAATGTGTCCCCAAATGCAGCCATGTCCCCCCACAAATGCAGCCATGTCCCCCCATATCCAGCCATGTCCCCCCATATGCAGCCATGTCTCCCCCCCATATGCAGCCATGTCTCCCCCCATATGCAGCCATGTCTCCCCCCATATGCAGCCATGTCTCCCCCCATATGCAGCCATGTCTCCCCCCCATATGCAGCCATGTCTCCTCCCCATATGCAGCCATGTCCCCCCCCCCCCATATGCAGCCATGTCCCCCCCCCCCCATATGCAGCCATGTCCCCCCCCATATGCAGCCATGTCCCCCCCCCCATATGCAGCCATGTCCCCCCCCCATATGCAGCCATGTCCCCCCATATGCAGCCATGTCTCCCCACCATATGCAGCCATGTCCCCCCATATGCAGCCATGTCTCCCCCCCCCCATATCCAGCCATGTCCCCCCATATGCAGCCATGTCTCCCCCCATATCCAGCCATGTCCCCCATATGCAGCCATGTCTCCCCCCATATCCAGCCATGTCTCCCCCCATATCCAGCCATGTCTCCCCCCATATCCAGCCATGTCCCCCCCCATATGCAGCCATGTCCCCCCCCCCCATATGCAGCCATGTCCCCCCCCCCCCATATGCAGCCATGTCCCCCCCCCCCCCATATGCAGCCATGTCCCCCCCCCATATGCAGCCATGTCCCCCCCCCATATGCAGCCATGTCCCCCCCCCATATGCAGCCATGTCCCCCCCCCATATGCAGCCATGTCCCCCCCCCATATGCAGCCATGTCCCCCCATATGCAGCCATGTCCCCCCATATGCAGCCATGTCTCCCCCCCCCATATCCAGCCATGTCCCCCCATATGCAGCCATGTCTCCCCCCATATCCAGCCATGTCCCCCATATGCAGCCATGTCTCCCCCCATATCCAGCCATGTCTCCCCCCATATCCAGCCATGTCCCCCCATTTCCAGCCATGTCCCCCCACAAATGCAGCCATGTCCCCCCACAGATGCAGCCATGTCTCACCCCATATCCAGCCATGTCTCCCCCCATATCCACCCATATCCCCCCATTTCCAGCCATGTCCCCCCACAAATGCAGCCATGTCTCCCCACCATATGCAGCCATGTCCCCCCATATGCAGCCATGTCTCCCCCCCATATGCAGCCATGTCTCCCCACCATATGCAGCCATGTCCCCCCATATGCAGCCATGTCTCCCCCCCCATATCCAGCCATGTCCCCCCATATGCAGCCATGTCTCCCCCCATATCCAGCCATGTCTCCCCCCATATCCAGCCATGTCTCCCCCCATATCCAGCCATGTCTCCCCCCATATCCAGCCATGTCCCCCCATTTCCAGCCATGTCCCCCCACAAATGCAGCCATGTCCCCCCACAGATGCAGCCATGTCTCACCCCATATCCAGCCATGTCTCCCCCCATATCCACCCATATCCCCCCATTTCCAGCCATGTCCCCCCACAAATGCAGCCATGTCCCCCCACAGATGCAGCCATGTCTCACCCCATATCCAGCCATGTCTCCCCCCATATCCAGCCATATCCAGCCATGTCCCCCCATTTCCAGCCATGTCCCCCCATATGCAGCCATGTCTCCCCCCCCCATATCCAGCCATGTCCCCCCATATGCAGCCATGTCTCCCCCCATATCCAGCCATGTCCCCCATATGCAGCCATGTCTCCCCCCATATCCAGCCATGTCCCCCCATTTCCAGCCATGTCCCCCCCCATGCAGCCATGTTCCCCCATATGCAGCCATGTCTCCCCCCATATCCAGCCATGCCCCCCATATCCAGCCATGTCCCCCCCCATGCAGCCATGTCCCCCCATATCCAGCCATGTCTCCCCCCATATGCAGCCATGTCTCCCCCCATATGCAGCCATGTCTCCCCCCATATGCAGCCATGTCTCCCCCCATATGCAGCCATGTCTCCCCCCATATCCAGCCATGTCTCCCCCCATATCCAGCCATGTCTCCCCCCATATCCAGCCATGTCCCGCAGCCATGTCCAGCCATGTCCCGCAGCCATGTCCCCCCATATGCAGCCATGTCTCCCCCCCATATCCAGCCATGTCTCCCCCCCATATCCAGCCATGTCCCCCCCCATGCAGCCATGTCCCCCCATATGCAGCCATGTCTCCCCCCATATGCAGCCATGTCTCCCCCCATATGCAGCCATGTCTCCCCCCATATGCAGCCATGTCTCCCCCCATATCCAGCCATGTCTCCCCCCATATCCAGCCATGTCTCCCCCCATATCCAGCCATGTCTCCCCCCATATCCAGCCATGTCTCCCCCCATATCCAGCCATGTCCCGCAGCCATGTCCCCCCATATGCAGCCATGTCTCCCCCCATATCCAGCCATGTCCCCCCCATGCAGCCAGGTCCCCCCATGTCCCCCCCCATGCAGCCATGTCCCCCCATATGCAGCCATGTCTCCCCCCATATCCAGCCATGTCCCCCTTACCTGCATCCCGCTGCCGCCGACTGGGGAACATTACAGCTTTCATTTGAATAGCTGTAATGATTCGTGCCGCGCTGCGTATAGACACTCCCCCTTGCTCGGGATTGGACAGTTCACCCAAACAAGGGGGAGTGTCTATACGTGGTGCGGCGGGAAACACTACAGCTATTCAAATGAATGCTGTAATGTTCCCCGCACGTATTAACCAGTCGGCGGCAGCGGGATGCAGGTAAGGGGGACATGGCTGGATATGGGGGGAGACATGGCTGGATATGGGGGGACATGGCTGGATATGGGGGACATGGCTGCATATGGGGGACATGGCTGGATACGGGGGGAGACATGGCTGCATATGGGGGACATGGCTGGATATGGGGGGGAAACATGGCTGCATATGGGGGGGACAGCGGGGATGCAGCATAACGGCGGCGGGATGCAGCGGCGGCGGGGGGGGGGAGTATTCTATTTCGGTATCGGGGGTATTTGCGGGAGTACGAGTACTCCCGCAAATACTCGGAATCGGTCCCGATACCGATACTAGTATCGGTATCGGGACAACCCTAGTATGTAAGTCTCTCTAGATCACACCCAACACACCCAAAAACTCCCCCCGGTGCCAAAAAAAGTGCACACACATAAAGAGTGACAGAAAACGTGCAACGGTGTTACACTTGTCCTCCACTAAGAAGGA
Organism: Rana temporaria; assembly: GCF_905171775.1. Lineage (NCBI taxonomy): Eukaryota > Metazoa > Chordata > Amphibia > Anura > Ranidae > Rana > Rana temporaria. The sequence continues at coordinate 186,696,445 of NC_053496.1, read as the reverse complement.
CCTTACCCTGATCCCCCGGGGCGTTAGGCTCCAGATGGGGACTGAGGTACTTCACATGGTCCATCTGGCCGAAACGAACCCACCCAAGTACTAGGTGGGGCTCCCCCGAAGGGAGACCCCATGAGAGTGGGCGAACTAAGCCAGAAGGCCATGTCCACCCACTCCCAAGACGTTCAGGGCAGGCCGGAGGACCCACACCCTACTAATCACACAGTGACAAAACGTGTAACAACCAACAAAAAAATACAATAAAGTGAGACACACGGGGATAAATAAAAAGAAAGTGGGGAGAAGGAAGATGAGGAAGAGTGAAAAGTGACCATCGTGCAATACGATGGCCAGCCCTCCGGCCAGGAATCAAAAATTCCTCTTGTCCCAGCCAAAAGGCCCGGCCCTAGAGGCAGGTGCAAAAAAGTGTGTGTGTGGTGACGTGGCCAAGGTGCCAATACTCGAAGTGCCCTCTCAAACACTTGTGCAAGTACGGCACCCCTGGACTGCCACTCCAGGGGGACAATCGCCACAGTCTTTTCTCTCAACCCTGACCAACAGCCCGGACAGTCACAGCCCCCTTCCCTACCAGGAAGGAACAAGGGCTCTGGAAGCTCAGGGAGAGAGCCAGGGCGTAAAACTCCCCCCATCGCCTCTTTCGCTCCCTACCTAACTATATTCGGGAGGTACTAGCCAAAATTCTAACCCCCCCCCCCCCTTAACAGTAGGGTGGGGTCAACGTTCCCTCCCGAAAAACTTGCAGGGTTAGGAACTTCATCAAATCCAGGCCAGAAGGCCAGGGACCCGGCCCTCCGCCAAGACCCAATGGTTCTCCATCCCTATCAGGCGGCTTTCGCCATTACGCCAGCAGGTTTTGCATCTGCAGGCGTACTAAGATCTCCACCCACTCCCAAGACGTTCAGGGCTGGCCCGAGGACCGGTGACTTGTCCTCAATGTTCCCCTATGGGGGAAGTTCCTCCACTGACTGCGCAGGCGCAAACTTCCCGACGGAAATCCCCGAACCTCGCCCGGCATCCAGGCTCATTCTTTAACATCCCCGTGGATTGGAGGATGTTAAAAAAAGAGCCAGGAGGCCGAGCGAGCGAAGCCACTTAACTCAAAATCCACGTCGCCCTGGATGCCGGCCGCCGTTCGGGGATTTCCGTCAGCAAGTTTGCACCTGCGCAGTGCTTGAAGGAACTTTCCCAATGGCTGGAACCATCTCAGCGCATCAGTTCGCGCATGCGCTGGAACTTCCATGATACATGGAACCAGCATGTCAGATCACCGGCACCCTACTAATCGCTCGTGACAAACGTGACACCAAACAAAAAAATACATAAAGTGACAAACACAGGGATAAATAAAAAGAAAGTGGGGGAGAAGGAAGATGGGAGAGTGAGTAGAAAGTGGCCATCGTGCAGTACGATGGCCGGCCCTCCGGCCAGGAAGCAAAAATTCCTCTGGTCCCAGCCAAAAGGCCCAGCCCTAGAGGCAGGTGGAAAAAAAGTAGTGGAGATGTGGCCAAGGTGCCAAACACTTGTGCAAGTAAGTCACCCCTGGACTGCCACTCCAGGGGCACAATCACCATGGGCTTTTCAACCAACACTGACCAACAGCCCGGACCAGCAGCACCCTTCCCAGCCAGGAAGGTAGGAGCTCTGAGAGATTGGGGAGAGCCTGAGACAAAAGGCTACTCCCGTCGCTCCCTCCTAATCACATTCGGGAAATACTAACCGCTCTCCAGGGAGGAAGGCGCGGCCAGTGTTCTCTCCCGAAACAACTGTCCGGGGCAGGTACCACAAAACCCAGGCCAGAAGGCCAGGGACCCGACTCTTCGGCTTCGAACGCATGTTTCTCTGTCCCGATCAAAAGGCTTTCACCTCCACGCCAGCAGGTTCTGCATCTGCCACCACCATCCATTTCCACCTCGCCCTGTACGAAGTACGGTTAGCATAGCGCCCCCTCCTGGCAACTGATAAGAACAGATACTACACTTGATCTTAGCCAAAAGGCCGAGAAGCGCCTTAGTTAAACTTCATTGGCTAAAATACTGCTACTGCGCAAAGCCAAAAGGCATAGAGTATGGGTTAGTAGAGAATGATCTCTGGGTGGGGCCTTCATGGTGTTTCCCCTCCCTCCTCCCACTAGAGGGGGGGACAGGAGGGCCCTGAGTTACTTATGGTTGTTTATAGGGGGCGGAAATAATCCCTTTTAGATGCTTTATTTGTTGTGTTCATCGTTGACTTGTTTCATGTTTCTGACTCCCCGATATGGGGTTACCTGTGATTGTGGAAGTCTGGGTCGTACGATGTTAGCACTCTTCCCCAAAAGGTTTCTTTTGCGTATTATAATGCAGCTGACTGTTATGATGATCCTCATTCTAACCTTTCAATTGTATGATAAACTTCAATAAAAATCATTGAAAGCGAAACAATGTATTCAGTCAGTGTGTGTGTTTCCTACAGATGGATCCAGTAATGGGAACCCACCAGAGAGATGTCCCCGTCCTCTGTATTCCCGGGATTCCACACAGGAAGGTCACAACATCCCCCACCATCATCAGGTAGATGAGGAACAATTATTGGTAGTTATGATTTATACACAAACATGTTTATTATAATGAATGTTTTATTATATATTCAGAGTGGAAACCTCGGGGATGATAATATTGATATTAAAGAAGAGTATAAAGAGGAGGATGAGGAGTATGGAGGGATGGAGGAGTTTTCAGAAGGACACAAGGATATGATGGAGCCACCTAATACCAGGAACCCCCCAGAGAGATGTCCCCGTCCTCTGTATTCCCGGGATTCCACACAGGAAGGTCACACCATCCCCCACTGTTACAAGGTCGGTGGGGCGGAGCATCTAGAACATGGACTGGTGGAGATGATGTGTGGATTTTGTATGTAAGCTTATATCTTACAGATGATATTCTCTCTCATTCTCTTGGTTTAGAGTGGAGATCCAATCGATATAGAATTTGAGGTGAAATCAGAAGAAGAAGAGACGTATGTGAGGGATGATCAGCAGTCTATGGAGGAGGATGGAATAACGGGGACATTTATAGAGGAGGACACTCCTACAGAGATCAGCACAGGTGGGTCATTAACACTAAATCCATTCCTCCACCCATACTGCTCACTGATTGGTCCAGAGTAGGGCGAGGACTGGGTGATATCAGCCTGTAATCCCCTGGTCACTTTCCTGAGCTGTGTTCCCCGTCCTGTATTCCTGTATTTCTCTCGGATAATCTTCCTTCTCTGTGCTGCAGACACAATTTATGTCTCTAGACTGGATTTATGGAGATTCTGGGGTTCAGCTGGCAGCAAAATGTTCATTTTCACCATAGGGTTTGCTTGACCTAGACACCTGGGGTATGTACCTTGGGTCTTCTGCCCCATGCCCGGGTCTAGTGAGATCTCTGACAGAACAGTTCTCCCGGGTTACTTGCTCTGTTATTTGCTGGCTGTGCCGGGTGGAGGGATATGTCTGTATAGTCTCAGACCCAAGTCACTGAGTGCAGTCTCAGGAGATGGGAGGCAGCGGTGTGGGATCTCTGCAACTTGTCTCATGTAAACATTTCATCCGCCACTGATTACTGAATACCAATATTATGAGTCTTGACCCCTGCACTATATACTCTATGTTGTACATTACATACTCCTGACCCCTGCACTATATACTCTATGTTGTACATTACCTACTCCTGACCCCTGCACTATATACTCTATGTTGTACATTACATACTCCTGACCCCTGCACTATATACTCTATGTTGTACATTACATACTCCTGACCCCTGCACTATATACTCTATGTTGTACATTTCATACTCCTGACCCTCGTCCTATAATCCCCTCATCACTGTCACTCCTATAAAAGACAGTTCTCGTTGTTTCCTCACTCTCTGACTAAGGTCCATGAATAAAGAAATGATCTGGTAGGAGATCAGAGGACCCATTTAGTAGTTACCTTGAGGGGGGAATTGTAAGATCCTCAGAGACAAAGCTGCCTGATGTGGGCGGAGTCCTGGTTTAGGGGAACCAATCAGCTCATGTCTAGTAATAATCTTTGTATTTCTATTTTAGTAGATGGACGGGAGATGAGGAAAACCTCAGAGGATTGTCTCACTTTGTCTCCAGACTGTAAAGTAGAAGATGAGGACATCACACAGTATAGTCCAGGAGAAAACCCGACTACCTCAAATGTCCATCCGGCACCACACAGTGTAGATGGACCATCGTATTCCTCTTATCCTGAGGAACCTCAGACTGTGCGGGACGGTGCCGGACCATCGTATTCCTCTTATCCTGAGGAACCTCAGACTGTGCGGGACGGTGCCGGACCATCGTATTCCTCTTATCCTGAGGAACCTCAGACTGTGCGGGACGGTGCCGGACCATCGTATTCCTCCTATCCTGAGGAACCTCAGACTGTGCGGGACGGTGCTGTCTTTCCAACACATAAGAGGTATCCGTGTCCTGAGTGCGGGAAATATTTTTCACAGAAGTCCTCTCTTTCAACACATCAGAGATCTCACACGGGGGAGAAGCCTTTTTCCTGTTCTGAGTGCGGGAAATGTTTTTCAGATAAGTCCAGTCTTTCCAAACATCAGAGATCTCACACGGGTGAGAAGCCTTTTTCCTGTTCTGAGTGTGGAAAATGTTTTTCACAGAAGTCCAATCTTTCCACACATCAGAGATTACACACGGGGGAGAAGCCTTTTTCCTGTTCTGAGTGCGGGAAATGTTTTTCAGAGAAGTCCCATCTTTCCACACATCAGAGATCTCACACGGGGGAGAAGCTGTATTTCTGTTCTGAGTGCGGGAAATGTTTTCCAAATAAGGCAAATTTTAACACGCATCAAAGATCTCACACGGGGGAGAAGCCTTTTTCCTGTTCTGAGTGTGGAAAATGTTTTTCACAGAAGTCCAATCTTTCCACACATCAGAGATTACACACGGGGGAGAAGTCTTTTTCCTGTTCTGAGTGCGGGAAATGTTTTTCAGAGAAGTCCCATCTTTCCACACATCAGAGATCTCACACGGGGGAGAAGCTGTATTTCTGTTCTGAGTGCGGGAAATGTTTTCTAAATAAGGCAAATTTTAACACGCATCAAAGATCTCACACGGGGGAGAAGCCTTTTTCCTGTTCTGAGTGTGGGAAATGTTTTTCAGGGAAGTCCAATCTTTCCACACATCGGAGATTACACACGGGGGAGAAGCCTTTTTCCTGTTCTGAGTGTGGGAAATGTTTTTCAGAGAAGGCCAATCTTTCCACACATCAGAGATCTCACACGGGGGAGAAGCCTTTTTCCTGTCCTGAGTGTGGGAAATGTTTTTTAAATAAGTCCTATCTTTCCACACATCAGAGATCTCACACGGGGGAGAAGCCTTTTTCCTGTTCTGAGTGCGGAAAATGTTTTTCACATAAGTCCAATCTTTCCACACATCAGAGATCTCACACGGGGGAGAAGCCTTTTTCCTGTTCTGAGTGCGGAAAATGCTTTTCAGATAAATCCTATCTTTCCGCACATCAGAGATCTCACACAGGGAAGAAGCCTTTTTCCTGTTCTGAGTGCGGGAAATGTTTTTCACGGAAGTCCCATCTTTCCACACATCAGAGATTACACACGGGGGAGTGGCCCTTTTCCTGTTCTGAGTGCGGAAAATGTTTTTCAGGTAAATCCTATCTTTCCATACATCAGAGATCTCACACGGGGGAGAAGCCTTTTTCCTGTTCTGAGTGCGGGAAATGTTTTATACGGAAGTCCCATCTTTCCACACATCAGAGATCTCACACGGGGGAGAAGCCTTTTTCCTGTTCTGAGTGCGGGAAATGTTTTATACGGAAGTCCCATCTTTCCACACATCAGAGATCTCACACGGGGGAGAAGCCTTTTTCCTGTCCTGAGTGCGGGAAATGTTTTGCACAGAAGTCCAGTCTTTCCACACATCAGAGATCTCACACGGGGGAGAAGCCTTTTTCCTGTCCTGAGTGCGGAAAATGTTTTGCACAGAAGTCCAATCTTTCCGCACATCAGAGATCTCACATGGGGGAGAAGCCGTATTCCTGTCCTGAGTGCGGGAAATGTTTTTCAGAGAAGTCCAATCTTTCCACACATCAGAGATCTCACACGAGGGAGAAACCGTATTCCTGTCCTGAGTGAGGGAAATGTTCCTCACTGAAGTCCTGTCTTCCTGTACATCAGGGGTCCCACACAACCCCTCGAGGTGTATTAGTGAGTGCGGGAAATGTCTTGTATGTGAATGTTGCTGGACATGTGGGGAAGAAGCACACCCTGATATACGGGTGAAACTCGAAAAATTTGAATATGGTGCAAAAGTTCATTTATTTCACTAATGCAACTTAAAAGGCGAGACTAATATATGAGAGAGACTCATTACATGCAAAGCAAGAGGGTTCAAGCCGTGATTTGTCATCATTGTGATGATTGTGGCTTCCAGCTCATGAAAACCCCAAATCCACAATCTCAGAAAATTCCAATATTCCATGCAATCAATAAAACACGGATTGTACAGAGAAGGATATCGCACCTCTGAAAAGTAGAAGCTGCGTATTAATTGTGTGAAAATAGTGCAGCGCTGCGTATCTATAAATCTTATAGAAACAAATAATTATACATTCCATAAAACTATTTATGAAAAAAGAAATAAATGATAAAAAAACAGTTCATATGGAGGTTTCCAAAGCTGTCACCGCTGTGAAAAATCCGATTTAAATGGATCCAATATTCAGTGCGCACCCCCACCTGCTAAAATGCATGCTCACCTCAAGGGTGAGTATAAAACTCATAGACAGATCACTCCTCGTGTCCGATCACGATCCGTCCACTTTACCAATGGTAGTAATTCCTACAGTCTCCAGACTGCACCTCTGTGTGGGGAATCAACGTATAAATTGTCTCCAAACACCACCTTCCTCCATTCACTTATTAATAATCAATTCCACTTCTATATCCCGGGGGGAAGGACATGAAAGAAAAAACACAAGTACCATAGTGCTCTCTGCTTCTGAATTTATTATAAAAGACCCCCCCTAAAAAGTTACACAGGAACAAAAATTGTCTCTGGACAGCCGCACTCTGAACAAATTGTCACCTTTATTAAAGGAAGGACAGCACTACAAGTCACAGCAAAATAAAACCCGACTGCTGACGCGTTTCGCACTGAAACTAGTGCTTAGTCATAGCGAGAGTCCCCTAAAAAGTTACACTTACAAGAAATAACAATAAAAACAGCAAGTATCAAATCACCAGCTCATTCACCGCCGATCTAGACCCACGGCGCTTCGCCTGACATCACAGATAGGGCTCCTCCCTTCTAAACGCGTGTCGGCCTCTCATTGGCCTTCGTCAGTAGATGGGTGGGTCAAATGAGGTGAAACCTTATATACCTGCCTGTTGCCTAGGCAACCCTTCAGGCATCACCACAGTGTGTGAGGACACGCCCTCTTCCTGTGACTACAGAGCTCACATTTCATAGAGCTGGAGAGCGTGTCACCCGAATCTGCAAACCAGCAGGGCGCTCTCACTCGATCACACCGCTGAGCTCCGTGGTAATGTCCCGTTACAATCTAATCTCCACATGAGTGTGCAATGTATCGCCATATACATACAATAAAAAAACAAGTGTAAAATAAAATGAAAAGATGTTCCTATGTATATCTTTATCTACCGGGACAAATTCTATCTTTATTAGGACCTCGTTGTCCATTCATAAAAATTATTATAGAAAACATAAATATGTATCAATCACATATATGAAAAATCAATTGTACACCGATCCTAAAAAATAATAATAATATATAAAACTACGGCTTGTCCAGGATTTGATCACGGGACCTCTCGCACCCCGAGCGAGAATCGTACCCCTAGACCAACGAGCCGAGTTACCCCTCCCACATTTCATGAGCTTATATCACTTTATAAACATATTACAATCATTAATAAAATCTAATGTGAATGTCGATCGGCGGTGAGTGAGCTGGTGATCTGATACTTGCTGTTTTTATTGTAAGTGTAACTTTTTAGGGGGGGCTTTTATAATAAATTCAGAAGCAGAGAGCACTATGGTACTTGTGTTTTTTCTTTCATGTCCTTCCTCCCGGGATATAGAAGTGGAATTGATTATTAACCACTTAAGGACCGGGGCCTGTTTTTCAGACTTTGTCCTTTCAAGATTAAACATTTTTTTTGCTAGAAAATGACTTAAAACCCCCCAAACATTATATATTTTTTCTAACACCCTGAAGAATAAAATGGTGGTGATTGTTAAGGTGTTCCTCGTACACAAATTCCCCCTTAATATCCGGGTTTATTTTCTCCTTTTCCCCCATTTTCTATGGTGTGATCTTTTCTACAATACTTTGTTATAATAATGGAACACGTTGTGTATTGTATTGTATGACTCCGCCTCCACGTTCCAGACAAGTCATTTTCCTGACCAATCGCATTTCTACCTTTTTACTATTTCCTGATTCTATGACTGTAATCTGTTTAAAAGTAAAAATTATAATAAAAAAATGTATTGAAGAGAAAAAAAAGTTGTGTGTGTCGGTGGAATGAGAAGAATTGCTGGTGGTGTTGTCACCTGTCACAGCCGTCACACCTGGTTTCCCGGCCAATGCACCAGAGAAATGTTGCAGCAAAACGGCTCTTTGAGTTCTGGGAAACCAGGAATGGACTCCGGACACGGACTCCAGGAAAACAAACCTTTTATTTCACCAGGGAAAGGAGCGACTCACGCCAGGATGCCAAGTGGCCTCTTCTAGGCGTTTACAACATATAGATTTCCTCTTGTATAGACATTCCTTGGAACTTCGTAAAACATCTAAAAGCTTGTTAGCGAGTGACATCTGCGGCTTCTCAGTTATCTGTCTAATTTATCATCTACTAAGCTGTAGACATGTGCACTGACCAAACATTTCTTTGTTTTCCTTTCATTTGTTTCTTCGTTTTTCAGGTCATTAGTTATGATCGACATTCATTCATTTGAATAAATTTGAACATCCGGAAAATTCGAAAATCCCAAAATAATAACAAATTATCGGAATTTTCTTTTCAAATTTAGCTGTTAGTGAACGTAATGAATACGAATTTATCCAAAGTTACAAATTACCCAAAATAACGAATGCCGCTTCTAAACGAATGGAACTTAATGAATTAATAATAATAACAAAACATTTTTCTTTGTTTCTGTTATAACATTTTGTAAATTAGTAAGTAAGTTTTCTCCTTCACTGATATGAAGCACTGATGGGCACTCATAGGTGGCACTGATAGGCAACACTGATGGGCACTGGCAGGCATTGCTAATGGGCACTGATTGGCATATCCCTGGTGGTCCAGGGTAGCATACCTGGTGGGCATCCTATGTAGGCATCACTGGTGGTCCTGGGTGGGGGACTACACTGATAAACAATCAGCACAGACCCCCCCCTGTTAGGAGAGCAGCCGATCGGCTCTCCTCTACTCTCGTCTGTCAGATGCGAGTGAGGAAACGTTGATAAACGGCTCTTCCTGTTTATGCTGTGATCAACCGTGATTGGACACGGCTGATCACGTGGTAAAGAGCCTTCGTCAGAGGCTCTTTATCGAGATCGGTCTTGCGGTGTGTCAGACTGACAAACCACAACAGTGATCGCCGCGCTGCGCTCCCCCTAGGGCGACAATCACGTCTTATCCTGCTGGACATCATATGAAGCCCAATCAGGATAACTGAACCACTTCCCGGCCGTAATTTTGCTATAGGCCAGGTGGGAAGTGGTTAAAAGTCTTCACAGGTCATCAGGTTAAAAGTAACCCTGAATAATGGGCCTAGAGTGCAGTGATCAGGAGTATATCATATACAGGGGTCAGGAGTATATCATATACAGAGGTCAGGAGTATATCATATACAGGGGTCAGGAGTATATCCTATACAGTGGTCAGGAGTACATCGTATACAGGGGTCAGGAGTATATCATATACAGGGGTCAGGAGTATATCATATACAGGGGTCAGGAGTATATTATATACAGTGATCAGGAGTATATCATATACAGAGGTCAGGAGTATATCATATACAGAGGTCAGGAGTATATCATATACAGTGATCAGGAGTATATCATATACAGGGGTCAGGAGTATATCATATACAGGGGTCAGGAGTATATCATATACAGAGGTCAGGAGTATATCATATACAGAGATCAGGAGTATATCATATACAGAGGTCAGGAGTATATCATATACAGGGGTCAGGAGTATATCATATACAGGGGTCAGGGTCTTCTTCTGACATCAATTAGAGAGAAAAGTCTCTCCTGTACGGTTCTCTCCTTGACATATCGTAGAATGAAGCCGTATTGTTCTTTCAGTGTCATCATCCCGTGTTCTGTCCATTTCCACACCGACACCAACATCTCCTCCACCATCCCGCTGTATTTGTTGTCTCACCATGTTTCCAATGATGGAGATCCAGAGACTGACCGGAGTCTTCTTCTCCATGTCACCAGACCACCTCTTCCTCTACTATTGGGGTGCTGGGCCTTTCTATGACTACTCAGGACCCCCAACCTCTTCTATATGTAGCACTACCCCCGAAGGAGCTGCTGGTTTAGATTTGGGCCTGCCGTTACCTTACTGTTCACCACACTCGTCCCAGGGGTCCCTCTTGAAGAGTTATTCACAAATGTCCGCACCAACACTTAATTTCTTTTTCTTCAAGGGTTTTATTAAACAAGGTTCATCAGAGGGGTGGAGGGATAGGGGAGATTCAGGTACCTTGCTTGTGGATCACGGGTACAGTCTTAGATCCAGCGGACAAATTGGTTCCACACTGGATTCAGTACCTACTAGATAGGCCTCTCTCACTGACCTAGCAGCCGGTGCGAAGCTCGTTCAACGTCTCTGCCACAGACTTGATGAGTGTCGTCGAGTCGTCACACAGTCCTCTGCCACAAGATCATGTAACCACACACTCTGCAAAGCTCCAAAGAAAGCACACAGCTCACGGTGCCAGGATCTTTCAGCCAGGCCGGCAGCACAGTGAGGTAAATTGGCCAGGATGCGTCCTCCAATTGAGTCCCCAATTGTTCTGCTTCTTCCCGCAGGCAAGACAGCACAGGACCACCCCTGGACCAGTAGGCCCCAGAAACTCCTGGGCCTACTCTCAGTTGCGGAGCCTCGGGCCAGCAGTCCCAGAGACCGGAAAATACTGCTAATGCATCCCTGAGGCCAGAAGGGCCATCCGGTCAGAATGGCGTCCGCCGACCACGCCTACTGGGCTGCTTCTGGGAAGAAGGCACTCAATACACCCAGCCCATTGCCATTCCAACCTTGACTCCTGGTGACAGCGACACCCACAGTCAAGTGGAAGATGTGCAACACAGCTGAACTAGAAACCCACAATTTGGCATAATATTCTGAGCCAACTACAGCTCAGATAACTAAATTACAAAATAGCGCCTACTCAACAGGAGCTACATATAGGATTGTGAAAATTTCTATCCTATTTACTAAGAATCTGAAGAAGATGTCCATGATGTAGATGAGGGTCACATATAGTATGAGCAGCATCACCCTTCACTCTGTCACCAAGACCTAGTCTGGCAATGCCCAGAATAATACCAATTAGTCTCTGACCAATCTCATGGTTTGGATGGAATTTCTCCTTATATCAGTGGTCAGTGTAGTGGTCCCTTACATTGGTGACCAATGAGAGAAGGACCCTCTTATATGTCACCAGTGGGAAGACTGCCCTCCTTACAGATCATTGATGTCAGTTGTTACTGAGAGACAGAAATTGCCCATTGCTCAAGGAACCCCTAGAACCCTTTGGAGGAACCCTGGCTGAGAAAGTCTGGACTAGGCAGTAATATATTTCTCTCCCCCTTGGTGGGAGTGGAGATGACCCATCTATAAGGATATACAGTACATACACACACAGCACAAGGCCGTGTTCACACTACGAGACGTTTCCTGTGACTGTAGTTCCTCTGAGCGTCACAAGGTGGTGATTTTCTCACTTCTACCATAGAGACAGGAAAACTCTATGGAAGACAGGAAGTGATGTCAGGAACAGACAGGAAGTTCCGGGTGAGAGGTGAGTCGGGAGGAAGTAGCGAGGAGACATCTTTGGAATCGGCAGTAGAGGAGGTAATAAGATCTTATCTTCTATTTACACCCAGTAACCCCGTCATGTCCGTCCTCTTCCTCCATAGTCACTGTGACGTCTTTTATCTCCAGCAGATGATAATACACACATATACCTCCCAACTGTCCCTGATTTGGAGGCACTGTCCCTCATTCACAACAAAGTCCCTCTTTCCTCCTCATGTGTCCCTCATGTTGGTCTGATCTATATACATGTATATAAAATGCACTCTTTATCTATCAAAAAGTCTTTCCCGGTGCTAAACCTTCCATCCAATTTCTACATTTTTCTGCTGCATTTGTAAAAATTCCAAAAGCCAATATAAAGCAATATTAGTGGTGAAAATGCACTTGTGGGTTTATCCGAGTTGTTTTTTTCCATTAAGGGGTGTGTCAGGGGGTGTGTCCTATGCCTACATACTTTTGCTAATAGAAGTCCCTCATTCCCATCTCAGACAGTTGAGAGGTATGTACACATATATAGTGTGGAGTCGTACATTAACCCCTTCAGGGTCAGAACATTTCCCCACTTACGGGGCCGGAACATTCTCTTCATTTCGGAAATGTGTTTTTTTTTCCCCCAATCTAATTCAGCTTTTCCGTTTATAATAACAGATTATACAATAATACGGGATGGAGGTTTTATTAAGAGGTGTTTTTATAATTAGGGATGCTCCAAAATGTAATCGGCCAAAACATATCGTCCCAAAATGGTGTTTTCAGCATATTGCCGAAAGAAAAAAAGTGCAGATAATTGCACATATGCGGTGGCCGTGCCTCTGGGGGTCCGCCCATTGCGGGGTGTCATCCTGATGGCTCAAGGTCCCATCCTCCCCTCCCTCCTCCTCCTCTCCTTGCAGAGTGGTGATCTTCCTGTGTCAGGGAGCTGAATTGCTCGAGCCGCAGTAACAATGTCCCGCCTCCTGTGATAGACGGCACACCGATCCAATGCCGGGACATTGAATCAGTGTGAAGTGACCACTGGAGGCGGGACATTGTTTTTTTGTTTTTTTTTTTAAGATATTTTTATTGGATTTAAGACAAACCAACAAACAGAAAGAAACACAAAAAACAACAACAATACCACCAGACAATCTGGTCATAAACAGTAGGCAATATGCTCAAACATAGAAAAATAAACAGATATCAGTGCAAAGATATAAAGTAGGCACAATGGTAAAAGGTTCAGGTGTATTACCAGGGCATAGATCCCTGGGGCACGGCCCATCAATGGTCAATCAAGAGTAGTACAATCAGTGCTGGGAGAGGGTTAGCGGACTAGCCAACCATCTACCCCAAATATTGTGGAAGGTTTTGCTCCGTTTCCCGAGTTCAAAAGTAAGTTTATACAGTGGGATAGAATCATTAATACGTTTTACCCAGAGGGACCTCAGAGAGGTCTGTGCGCCCTTCCAGGACAGTAAAATAGCTTTTCTAACATAGAAGTAGAGTATGCGGAGCAGTCTCTTGGCATGTGATGATAGGTGTAATTTGCCAAAATAGGCAGTTCTTGTGGTGGATTATGTTTGGGAGGCCTATCGCCGATGAGATGAAAGCACCCACTTCCTCCCAGAAGTCCCGGAACTACTGGGCATGACCAGAAGCAGTGTGAGAAATCGGCCTCCTGGCCACAGCCACGGAAACAGGCAGCCGAGGGCAGGAGACCCATCCTGTGTAACCTAGCCGGAGTGAGGTGGGTTTGATGAAAAATGTTGACCTGTATGATGCGGTGCCGGGAAGCAATAACTGAAGTTTTATACGTATCACTAAATTCTAACCAGTCCTCGTCTACCAGGGAGAGGTCCACTTTACCTGAGCTTTGTGATACCTGGGGTTAAAGTCAGTCATTAGAGCTGCATAGTAGGTGGAGACAAGTTTAGTGGGGTCTTGCTGTCTGAGCAGTTTTTCCAACGGGGGCAGGTCGGTGGGATTGTCCAGGGAGCCAAACTGGGCACGGATAGCGCGCCTGAGCTGGTAATAATAAAATAGGTACGATCTCGGTAGATCAAAGTCTAAACGTAGCTGAGAAAAAGATTTAAAGCCCCGAGCGTTGTACAAGTGGCATAAATATTTAACCCCCTTGGAGTACCAGCGATTGGGATCAGGAAGGGAGTACAGTTCCTGCAGATTAGGGTGAAACCACAGGGGGTTGTTAGGAGATTTCAGCCAGGTGTGTTTGGATACTTTTGTGACAATATAGAGGAAAGGGAAGTGGCAATTAGAGAGGTGTCTGGGGCGATGAGGGACCCGGCCTCTGTAGATAATATTATGTAGGGTTTCCAGGGAAGATGCGATGGCCCCCTCCGTGGAGGTACAGGCATTGGCCGGACCTGGGCACAGCCAATCATGGATGAGCACCAGCTGGGATGCCAAGTAATATAGGAAGAAGTTAGGAAATGCCAAGCTCGCCAAGTGCACTGGTAATCGTACTGTTTCAAGTGCTACCTTGGGGGAGCCAGAGGCGGGACATTGTTACTGCGGCCCAAGAAATTAAAATCCAGCTCCATGACACAGGGAGATCGCCACTCTGATCCAGGCACAGGCAGGCTGCATCTGACAGGCACTGGTAGGCTGCATCTTATGGGCACAGGTAGGAAACCGTAGTCACCGGGTATTCTCGAGTGTCCCAATGTACACAAACCACAGCCATTTTCCTCGGATGTAAGGTTTTTCCCACCACTAGATCACTTTTCACTAAGGTGACCAGGCTACCTGAATCCAACAATACCACAACATTTTTACCATCTAAGCACATTCTATATAAAGGTTTCTCATTTCCCTTTTCTGCAGTGCATGTGGTTGCAAAAAGGGACTGTCGTCTCTCGGTAAGAAAGTCACACTGCATGGGTTCATCACCCGCTGGGCAAACTGCTGCTACATGTCCCTCTTCCCGGCAACGGTAACAAATCAACCTTCTGGTCCTCTCCTGTGGGATGGGTCTTCCAGGCCTCTCTCGCCAATCATTAGCAGTATTCCCGATAATTCCTCTAGTTGCTACTTGGTCCCTCTCTCCACCCCCATCCCTTGATGCAGTCTTACCTATAGGTGGGGGTCTTGGGGTGGAAAGTCTGTGCGTCTCTGGTGGAAGAGGACAAATTCTCTGTTGTTAGGTACCTTTCGACCAGGTCTACAATTTTGTCTGCGGTTTCCGGACCACCATGGTTCACCCATTTCTGCAGGGTGTTAGGAAGAGACCTAAGAAATTTGTCCATGACTACTCGCTCCAAAATTTTTGGTCCGGACAGAGTTTCTGGCTGCAGCAATTTCTTAGCCCAATGGATGAGGTCATACATCTGCGACCGAGGTGGCTTCCTCAGCTGATAACTCCAATTGTGGACCCGCTGAGCACGGACATCCAGGGTTACACCAAAACGTGCCAATATTTCCTCTTTTAATCGAACATAGTTCTTTGCATCTACAAGCTCCAAATCAAAATATGCCTTTTGGGCTTCTCCAGATAATAGGGGGGCCACTAGTCCAGCCCACTGTTCTTTAGGCCAACTCTCTTTTTCCGCTGTTCTCTCAAACGTGGTCAGAAACATCTCAGGGTCCTCATCTGCAGTCATCTTTGGCAATAAGTGTCTTACCCGAAAAGTCGGTATGTTACTGGCCTGACTCCCAACCTTGGTCTGCTGTCTCTGAAGCTGTGTCACGATGGCCTCCATTTGCTGCTGGTGTCTCTGTTCCAAGCCTGCAATGCTCTCTCGGTGAGCTGCAAGGCTCTCTTGGTGAGCCTGTTGTTGAGCTGCCATGCTCTCTTGGTGAGCCTGTTGTTGAGGGAGCGTGCTTTCCGCCCCGGTAGTCTGCACAAAAAAAAAGAAAAGAGGGGGACCGAAGAGAAGGGGGTCTATTCGAACCCAAGGGTTACAGCGGTGAATTAAACTCTCACCTTAAGACTGGGGGGAGGAAGAGGACCCACTTAAACCCATTACAAAATAATTAAAACAGATCTAACTGACACAAACGCTAATGACTCAAAACTCAAATCGCAGTGTATTGTGTGAATGATGGACCCCCCTCTGCCTACTGTCTTGCTGTTTAATTGAGAAGACTGTTTAAGTAGGGATCTTCCTATCGCCCTGAAAAGGCGATACGGTTCTCGTTTAACGGAGAGCTTCCCTACTCCCTGGCTTTAAACATCCAGATAACCAGTGTAACTAGACTAATCGGAGAACTTTCTGTACACTGTTAGTATTCTCCATCAGGTTTAAAAAGAGAAGGGAGGGGGAGAGAAAAAGGGGAAAGAACTCTGAAGAAATCTGAAGCTCAAAAATAGTGTCTTCCCATAAAGCCCCATAAATAAAGGGTTAGGGGGTGACCCCGCTCTCCCCTTCTTTTTCTTGCCCTCAGTGCATAAAAATCTCGACATATATATAAAAAATCAAGAAAGTACTCCGAGGCCATCGGAGAGCACCGGTCCCACTCCGCCCGGCGCCGAATTTTGCAGGGGGTAGGGGGATAAAAAGTCTCTCTCTTATGAGCCCCCCTGGATTCCCTATCCTCCTCTCTGTCTAAATTAAAGAAGTTGAGAGGTGAATTAGGGAAGGAAGAGGCGGGAGACCGAGGGTCAAGCTGGGGAAGAGAATTAGAAGAAGGGAGAAGACCATGCGCAGAATGACGAGTAGATCAACAAAAGGGGGACCCCCGACAACTCCAAGCAACTCAACAGCTACAAGTTCCATTAGACCCTTTGTGACTAAAGGAGGGAGCCCACGACCCCCCGGAGCCCAGGGACGGACAAAGCCACAACAAGTGGAGAAAGAGAAAAAGACTGAGATCAAAAAATCCAAGGCTGGAAATCCCAGAGAAATATCCATGGAACTAGGAGAAGAGGGGATCATAGAAAGTGGATTGGAAAGTAGTAGGATGGTCGAACAACGCACAGACGCACAGTCCCCTTCAAAGGGAGAAATGGCAGAGATGCTGTTAAGACTGGAAAACGCGATCAAGGGTGAAATACAGAACCTACGGACAGATTTTGGACATATGCTCTCGAGAATAGCATTGGTAAAAAGAACGAATAGAGAAGCAAGAACAGGAATCAAATATAACAAAGGATCAAATTGAGCAAATACAATTGCAACAGAGGTATATACTCTATAAATTAGAGGACCAGGAAAATAGAAACCGGAGACAAAATCTCAGGATAAGATCAATACCAGAGGAGAGGAGAGAGGACCTCAGGAAAATAATGCAGAAGATTTTCAATCCCCTGCTGAGAAGAACACTAGAAGATCCAATTAGGATCGAAAGGGTCCACCGCGTCGGGAACCCGAAAAGAGGGATCAATGAGCGAACAAGAGATGTTATAATAAGGTTTTGGCTATACGAGGATAAAGAAATAATATGGAAGAAGCTGAGGGGACAACCCCCGATAGTGTTTGAAGGGTTTGATCTTCAGATTTTCACCGATCTGGCACCAGAAACCTTGGCAAGGAGACGATTATTAAAACCACTCTTAAAACGGCTGACAGACCAGAATATTAAGTACAATTGGGGCTTTCCTGCATGCCTAATTGGGACAAAAGAAGGGAAATCTGCAACATTGAGATTCCCCGAAGATTTAAATAAATTTTGCAATAAATTGAGTATCCAAGTCCCTGACCTCCCTGGTTGGGAGTAGAGATGAGGAGAGGAGAGCAAGGATAAGAAGGAGGAGAATAGCTGACCTTGGGGTGGAGTAGAGGGGAAAGACCGACCAGCCCCCCCCCTCTCACGAGATGGTGAGAGGGGGGGAGGCAATCCCAAACCCCACCTAGAGAGATCTGAACCAAGATATGGAAGATGGTTCAGAGGTCATTAATTGGCCAATATGGGGGGTCGGAGGGTGGGGGGGGGAGTCTGGGAGTGGGAGGTTGGGGAGGAGGGTGGGAAAAGGAGGAGGGGGAGGGAGGGGTTGGGAGGGAGGGGAAAAATCTTATCTCACCAAAATAATCAGAAGAGAGAGAATGGGGAAAAGTAAAGATGCCAGTAATTAAATGCCTGTCATACAACGTGAAAGGACTTAATAGCCCAACTAAGAGACACAAGGTGCTAAAGGAGCTGAAAAGATATAGGGCAGACATCGCCTTCCTACAGGAAACCCACCTTACTCTAGGATCAAATGTGAGATTATACCCCCCAGATTTTCCCACATGGTTTTATGGGGATACCATCTCCAAAAGAGCAAGGGGGATCGCAATTGGCTTCGCAAAGGGGGCTCGGTTTGCATTGACTGACAGACTGACAGACCCGGATGGGAGATTCCTCTTCTTAAGGGGAAAGTTGGAGCAAATGGAATGTACCTTAGTGAACATATACGCTGCGAACGCCCTACTGATAAAATTCCTTTTAGGAATACTAGGGAAACTAAAAGACTTCAGGAGGGGGAGGATAATCCTGGGAGGAGACTTAAACCTTTGTATTGACCCGAAAGTAGACAAGACATCTCAGACATCGGGATCCCAAAATGTACAATTAAGGAAATTAAAAGATAGCCTATATAGGAGCCAATTGGTTGACGTGTGGAGAATTTTCAACCCAGGTCAACGAGACTATACCTTTTACTCCCCGGTGCATGGGAGCTATTCTTGGATCGACCACATATTGGTGGACCACAGAACGTTCGAGTTGGTGGTCGAGACGAAAATAGAAACCATGACGATTTCAGACCACGCCCCTGTCAGTATGTCTATAAATATCCTAGGGAATCAGAAGCCATATCAAAACTGGAGGCTAAATGAAGAATTAATGATTGACGAGACCAGCTTAACGAGGGTTAAAAAGTAATTAGAGGAGTATTTTAGGTTAAATGAGACTGATGAAATCTCAGCAGCAACATTATGGGACGCACACAAAGTAGTGATAAGAGGGACCTTGATCGCGGAAGGGGCAAGAAGGAAAAAAGTAGTAAAAGGGAAAAACTGATAGAAGAGATCTATAACCTAGAACAAAACCATAAGAAAATGGGAAAGCAACAAGATTTATATTTGAACTTAGTGAATAAACTAAATGAATTGAAAGAATTAATGGACCAGGATACCAGAAGGGAATTTAACCTAATAGCAAGGGAAAGGCATATGTGGGGGGACAAAACAAACAAACACCTAGCGCGTATGGTACAAAAAAAAGAAATCAAGAAATTACATAGATAAAATTAAAAACGGAAAAGGAGAGGTCCTTCATACAACAAAAGATATAGCAGAAACTTTCAGAACATATTACAAAAAGCTATACTCAGTAGAACAAAAGAACTGGCAAAATGGGGAGAAAAAAAATAAAATCGTGGAATTTTTAAAGGAAGCGGGACTTTCAAAAAATCAGTAGAAGTGACACAGCAGTGATGGATAGGCCAATCTTGGAAAAGGAGATACTCGTACTCCCGCAAATACCCCGGATACCAAAATAGAATACTTCCCCCCCCCCCCGTCGCCGTGACGCCGCATCCCGCCGCCGTTCGCCGCATCCCCACTGCCGCCGACTGTGTAATACGCGGCGGGAACATTACAGCTTTGAATAGCTGTAATGATTCGCACCGCGCTTAGACACACCCCCTCGCTCGGGTGAACTGTCCAATCCCGAGCGAGGGGGAGTGTCTATACGCAGCGCGGCGCCAATCATTACAGCGATTCAAAGCTGTAATGTTCCCGGCGTATTACACAGTCGGCGGCAGCGGGGATGCAGGTAAGCGGGACATGGCTGGATGGGGGGAGACAATGGCTGGATGGGGGGATACATGGCTGGATGGGGGGAGTCAATGGCTGGATGGGGGGAGACAATGGCTGGATGGGGGGAGTCAATGGCTGGATGGGGGGAGACAATGGCTGCATGGGGGGATACATGGCTGCATGGGGGGAGACAATGGCTGCATGGGGGGATACATGGCTGCATGGGGGGAGACAATGGCTGGATGGGGGGATACATGGCTGCATGGGGGGGAGACAATGGCTGGATGGGGGGAGACAATGGCTGCATGGGGGGAGACAATGGCTGCATGGGGGGAGACAATGGCTGCATGGGGGGAGACAATGGCTGGATGGGGGGATACATGGCTGGATGGGGGGAGACAATGGCTGGATGGGGGGATACATGGCTGCATGGGGGGAGACAATGGCTGGATGGGGGGATACATGGCTGCATGGGGGGGAGACAATGGCTGGATGGGGGGAGACAATGGCTGCATGGGGGGAGACAATGGCTGCATGGGGGGAGACAATGGCTGCATGGGGGGAGACAATGGCTGGATGGGGGGATACATGGCTGGATGGGGGGAGACAATGGCTGGATGGGGGGAGACAATGGCTGCATGGGGGGAGACAATGGCTGGATGGGGGGGATACATGGCTGGATGGGGGGAGACAATGGCTGGATGGGGGGATACATGGCTGCATGGGGGGGATACATGGGGGGAGACAATGGCTGGATGGGGGGATACATGGCTGCATGGGGGGAGACAATGGCTGGATGGGGGGGATACATGGCTGGATGGGGGGGGACATGGCTACATCTGTGGGGGGACATGGCTACATCTGTGGGGGGACATGGCTGCATTTGTGGGGAGACATGGCTGCATTTGGGGACACATTTAAAAAAAAGTATCGGTATTCAGTATCAGCGACTACTTGAAAAAAAGTATCGGTACTTGTACTCAGTCCTAAAAAAGTGGTATCGGGACAACCCTATAAAAAATGCAAGGAGATTCTCCTGCCAAGACTCTGTCAATACTTCAACGGGTTGGGGCAAGAGTTCAAATTAAGCAGAGAGGCATCAGAGGCAACCATCACTGTCATTCCAAAGGAAGGTAAGGATAGTGGGGATTGTTCAGGCTATCGACCAATATCTTTGCTG
Organism: Rana temporaria; assembly: GCF_905171775.1. NCBI lineage: Eukaryota > Metazoa > Chordata > Amphibia > Anura > Ranidae > Rana > Rana temporaria. The sequence goes on along the minus strand of NC_053496.1, from coordinate 186,675,467 downwards.
AACACTGATATAAAACTGTTCGCAAAGGTACTGGCTGAGAGAGTAAAACAGGAAATGACAAAACTGGTACACCCTGACCAGACGGGGTTTATTCAAGGACGAGAGGGGAGAGACAATGGAGTAAGGGCTCTTTTGATAATCCAGAAAATAAGGATGCATGGGTCCCCGGGTCTACTCCTGTCGATAGATGCAGAAAAAGCATTCGACAGGGTAGACTGGGGACTCATGTTACTTACTCTTGAGGGTATGGGGTTCGGGCAGAGGATGATGAAATGGATAGCGACCCTCTATCAGTCGCCCACGGCCAAAATAAAAATAAATGGCAGTCTCTCCCAAGCACTGATAATGAAAAATGGAACAAGGCAGGGATGTCCTTTGTCGCCACTCTTGTTTGTGCTTTCCCTAGAACCTCTGCTGGCCAGGATTCGTAAGTGCCCAGACATTAAAGGAGTCAAAATAGGCGATGACGAACACAAACTCTCTGCGTTTGCAGACGACGTCCTCTTCTATTTGGAATATCCCGAAACTTAAATTCCGAACTTATTAGATCTATGTCGGCAGTATGGAGAAATATCAAACTTTAAATATAAATGTTGCCAAAACAGAGATCCTGAACATCAATATAAACAAGCCAGAGGAGCAAGATCTTAGAGCAAAGTACCCATTTTCCTGGGTAAAAGAACTTAAATACCTAGGTATTCTCTCAGCAAAATCCATAAAAAAAATACCGTATTTTCCGGCGTATAAGACGACCCGGCGTATAAGACGACCCCCTAATTTTCCAGGAAAAATTTTGATTTTGGGATATACTCACTGTATAAGACTACCCCCTTCTTACTAGTCTTTCTGGAAGCTGAGGGGGAGCCAGAACCGCTGACAGAAACAGGCTTTTTCAAATCTCACTGTGCCATTACATTCCTCACTGTGCCATTACATTACATGCCCAGACTGTGCCACTGTGCCATTACATGCCCCCACATTGCCATTGTGCCATTACATGCCCCCACATTGCCACGGTGCCATTACATGCCCAACATTGCCATTGTGCCATTACATGCCCCCACATTGCCACGGTGCCATTACATGCCCCCACATTGCCATTGTGCCATTACATGCCCCCACATTGCCACTGTGCCATTACATGCCCCCACATTGCCACTGTGCCATTACATGCCCCCACATTGCCACTGTGCCATTACATGCCCCCACATTGCCACTGTGCCATTACATGCCCCCACATTGCCATTGTGCCATTACATGCCCCCACATTGCCATCACTTGCCCCCACTGTGCCTGAACTTGTTGCCCCCCCCCCCCCCAGTGCAATAACACTCACTTTTTTCCCCCAGCGCTGACAGTCTAACATGCTGCGATCGCGAGCGTGTATTGATTTCAAAGCCGCGCCTTCACTGCAGAGTGTTCTGTGATAGGAGGAACAAAAATCTTCCCAGCAGCGCCTCTGTTATGTTTCCCGCCTATCACGGACGTCTTCTCATCTCGTCCGAGGATGAGAAGGCATCTATGATAGGAGGAACAAAGAACAGAGGCGCTGCTGGGAAGATTTTTGTTCCTCCTATCACAGAACACTCTGCAGTGAAGGCGCGGCTTTGAAATCAATACACGCTCGCGATCGCAGCATGTTAGACTGTCAGCGCTGGGGAAAAAAAGTGAGTACTGAGACTGTACCCGGCGTATAAGACGACCCCCGACTTTGGATGCATTTTTTTGCATCCAGAAAGTCGTCTTATACGCCGGAAAATACGGTATATGAGAATAATTTCATCCCTTTGTTAAATGAAATAAAGAGAGAAATAAGAAGGGTTAAAAATAGATCAATATCTTGGAATAGGACGAATTAACTACTGTAAAATGGTCATACTACCAAAAATTATTTATAAGTTTCAGATGATTCCCATAATTTTGCCTAAAACACTCTTTGTAACTCTTAAGAAACTGATCATGAACTATATATGGAGAAATAAGAAACATAGAATCTCCCTCCAGACCCTGAAACAACCAAAAAATAAGGGGGGGCTTGCAGTTTCGGATATTAAAAAATATTATGAAGCAGTAGTACTGTCGAGAGTAGTGGAATGGGCCAGAGTTAATAAAGAAAAAAGGGTGGGTTAGTGTGGAAAATGAATTGTCGAAGGCGAGGCTGGACAAGATAATTTGGAATCCTCCCCAATTTAGGACACTGGATATGAATACACACGAGATAACAAAAAATGCACTTAAGATTTGGGACACTGGCCCAGATTCAAGTAGATCCGCGCAATATTTGCGGAGGCGCAAGGCAACGATTTTGACCTGCGCCCCCGCAAATATTTTGCGCTGCCCTCGATTCACGGAGCAGTAGCTTCGTGAATTGCGAGGGCGCGCCGGCAAAATTGCCCGGCGTAAGCGCGCGCAATGTAAATGATCCCGCCGGGGGCGGAAATCATTTAAATTAGGCGCGCTCCCGCGCCGAACGTACAGCGCATGCTCCGTCGGGGAAACTTTCCCGACGTCCATTGCGGCAAATGACGTGAACGTGAATCAAAGTGAACGTGAATGGCGTCCAGCGCCATTCACGTATCACTTACGCAAACGCAGTGAAATTCAAATTTCACGGCGCGGGAAGGCCAGCTATACTTTAGCATTGGCTGCCCCTACTATTAGAAGGGGCAGCCTTGCGCTAAAGTTGCCGTACGGAAACTCCGTACCTGGCTTGCGCTGGGCCCGCGCTAGTTTGTGAATCAGTTGTAGTATGCAATTTGCATACTACACGCTGATCACAATGGGAGCGCCCCCTAGCGGCCCACGCAAGAATGCAGCCAAAAATCTGCGTGGCATAAGAGCCTTATGCCGCGCAGATTTGAGCCTGCAGTCGGTGTAACGAGGTTCCTGAGTCAGGAGCACTCGTTACACCGGAGCAAGTGCTTCTTGAATCTGGGCCACTGTTTATAAAAAAAATCGAGAAGGAATATAATTCACCTCTTTTAGCACTAAAAAATATCGATTTCTTCGCACCAGGGAAGGGGGAAATTGGATAAAAAAAGACACTATTCAACTAAGAGAATTAATTAAGGAAGGGCACTTAGTAACACTACAGGAGTTAAAACTAAAAAAAAATCTTATGGATATTAACGAATGGAGGTATCAGCAGCTAGACCATTTTATCCAAAAACTACCACATGCGTTGAGGTCAGGAGACCAGTTGTCAGAACTGGAAAAATTATGTACCACAGAGAAATCTAAAGGATCTATCTCAAAGCTATATAAGATCCTATTGAAAATGGACGAGCGGAAGATACCTCCATTTGTTAAAAAATGGGAAAGGGAACTTGGGACACAACGGGATAGGGCCACAATAGAGAAAATGTTGATTCTGACACACACCTCCGCAGTAGACAGTCGCACTGCGGAAATTAGTTATAAATGCATAACTGGATGGTATATGACACCGGACAAACTATCTAAATTTAACAATGAGCTAACAGGAGACTGCTGGAGGGGCTGTGGACTACCGGGAAATATGGCCCACTTATGGTGGGGGGTGTCCTAAAGTTAAGAAGTTCTGGAAAAAAATTCTGGGATGTATTGAAGAGATTACAAAGGGAAAAATTAAGAAAGACCCATGGGTTGTTCTTTTCCACGGGGGAGAGGAAGGTATTAAAAATTACAGAAAACCCCCTAGTACCGCATTTACTTAATGCAGCTAAGAGGTTAATACCAAGGAAATGGCAAGAGGTGGAATGTCCCTCGACCTGGGAATGGATCGACTCGGTGGAAGAGACCTATAGAATGGAGGAACTGAGAGAGGGCATGGAGGGTAATAACATGGCACAAGTCAAGAAATGGGACAAATGGAGGGCTTTTAAGAAATCTTGGAGCTACGCTGAAAATCTAAGGGAAGAGATCTAAAGGATATCCAAAGAGAAGAGTAGAGAGACTCTATGGCATAAGAGATTACTTTTGGTGAGATAAGGGGACGGGGTGTGGGAAAGAGGGATAAAATTTGTAAATTTTAAAAATAATAAAAAAAAAAAGGAATACATAAATATAAAATTACAATAATAAACAGAGAAAGAGGAAAACAAAACAAGAAAAAGTAACACTAATGATGCAAAACCAAAATAGAGACGCTAAGGGCTGGTAAGAAGAACATGAGCGTATAAACGCACACTCTATGAGGTTGGAGTCTGAAGTGTTTACAAAAAAAAAGAACATTCCCCCACTTACAAGGCCGGAACATTCTCTTCATTTCAGTTTATACTAACAGAATATACGATAATACGGGTTGGGGGTTTTAGTTAGAGGTGGACTTATGATACTTGTGTTTGATTTTATAATCTTTATGGAGGAGGAAATAACTATTCCTGATGTCTGTGAAGGTTCAACACAAGGGATGTGTCTGGATGGTGACTTTATCTTTGGAAGTATCAGGTGATGTCACTGTCTATTTCCCTATGTAGGAGTATTTAGAAGGACACAAGGATCTCTACAAGGACGTCATGATGGACAATCAGCCGCCCCTCACATCACCGGGTAAGAGGAGACTTTATTGTAAAGGAGAGAGCAGTACGGAGGCTCCACCTACATCCCCCATCATCTGATAAACACATAGAAACAATGTATTCAGTCAGTGTGTGTGTTTCCTACAGATGGATCCAGTAATGGGAACCCACCAGAGAGATGTCCCCGTCCTCTGTATTCCCGGGATTCCACACAGGAAGGTCACACCATCCCTCACCATCATCAGGTAGATGAGGAACAATTATTGGTGGTTATGATTTATACACAAACATGTTTATTAAAATGAATGTTTTATTATATATTCAGAGTGGAAACCTCGGGGATGATAATATTGTTGTAAAAGAAGAATATAAAGAGGAGGATGAGGAGTATGGAGGGATGGAGGAGTTTTCAGAAGGACACAAGGATATGATGGAGCCATCTAATACCAGGAACCCACCAGAGAGATGTCCCCGTCCTCTGTATTCCCGGGATTCCACACAGAAAGGTCACACCATCCCCCACTGTTACAAGGTCGGTGGGGCGGAGCATCTAGAACATGGACTGGTGGAGATGATGTGTGGATTTTGTATGTAAGTTTATATCTTACAGATGATATTCTCTCTCATTCTCTTGGTTTAGAGTGGAGATCCAATCGATATAGAATTTGAGGTGAAAACAGAAGAAGAAGAGACGTATGTGAGGGATGATCAGCAGTCTATGGAGGAGGATGGAATAACGGGGACATTTATAGAGGAGGACACTCCTACAGAGATCAGCACAGGTGGGTCATTAACACTAAATCCATTCCTCCACCCATACTGCTCACTGATTGGTCCAGAGTAGGGCGGGGACTGGGTGATATCAGCCTGTAATCCCCTGGTCACTTTCCTGAGCTGTGTTCCCCGTCCTGTATTTCTCTCGGATAATCTTCCTTCTCTGTGCTGCAGACACAATTTATGTCTCTAGACTGGATTTATGGAGACTCTGGGGTTCAGCTGGCAGCAAAATGTTGATTTTCACCATAGGGTTTGCTTGACCTAGACACCTGGGGTATGTACCTTGGGTCTTCTGCCCCATGCCCGGGTCTAGTGAGATCTCTGACAGAACAATTCTCCCGGGTTACTTGCTCTGTTATTTGCTGGCTGTGCCGGGTGGAGAGATATGTCTGTATAGTCTCAGACCCAAGTCACTGAGTGCAGTCTCAGGAGATGGGAGGCAGTGGTGTGGGATCTCTGCAACTTGTCTCCAGTAAATATTTCATCCGCCACTGATTACTGAATACCAATATCATGAGTCCTGACCCCTGCACTATATACTCTATGTTGTACATTACATACTCCTGACCCCTGCACTATACACTCTATGTTTTACATTACATACTCCTGACCCCTGCACTATATACTCTATGTTTTACATTACATACTCCTGACCCCTGCACTATATACTCTATGTTGTACATTACATACTCCTGACCCCTGCACTATATACTCTATGTTGTACATTACATACTCCTGACCCTCGTCCTATAATCCCCTCATCACTGTCACTCCTATAAAAGACAGTTCTTGTTGTTTCCTCACTCCCTGACTAAGGCCCATGAATAAAGAAATGATCTGGTAGGAGATCAGAGGAGCCATTTACTAGTTACCTTGAGGGGGGAATTGTAAGATCCTCAGAGACAAAGCTGCCTGATGTGGGCGGAGTCCTGGTTTAGGGGAACCAATCAGCTGATGTCTAGTAATAATCTTTATATTTCTATTTTAGTAGATGGACGGGAGATGAGGAAAACCTCAGAGGATTGTCTCACTTTGTCTCCAGACTGTAAAGTAGAAGATGAGGACATCACACAGTATAGTCCAGGAGAAAACCCGACTACCTCAAATGTCCATCCGGCACCACACAGTGTAGATGGACCATCGTATTCCTCTTATCCTGAGGAACCTCAGACTGTGCGGGACGGTGCCGGACCATCGTATTCCTCTTATCCTGAGGAACCTCAGACTGTGCGGGACGGTGCCGGACCATCGTATTCCTCTTATCCTGAGGAACCTCAGACTGTGCGGGACGGTGCCGGACCATCGTATTCCTCTTATCCTGAGGAACCTCAGACTGTGCGGGACGGTGCCGGACCATCGTATTCCTCTTATCCTGAGGAACCTCAGACTGTGCGGGACGGTGCCGCACCATCGTATTCCTCTTATCCTGAGGAACCTCAGACTGTGCGGGACGGTGCCGGACCATCGTATTGCTCTTATCCTGAGGAACCTCAGACTGTGCAGGACGGTGCCGGACCATCGTATTCCTCTTATCCTGAGGAACCTCAGACTGTGCGGGACGGTGCCGGACCATCGTATTCCTCTTATCCTGAGGAACCTCAGACTGTGCGGGACGGTGCCGGACCATCGTATTCCTCTTATCCCGAGGAACCTCAGACTGTGCGGGACAGTGCTGTCTTTCCAACACATAAGAGGTTTCCATGTCCTGAGTGCGGAAAGTGTTTTTCAATGAAGTCCAATCTTTCCACACATCAGAGATCACACACGGGGGAGAAGCCTTTTTCCTGTTCTGAGTGCGGGAAATGTTTTTCAGTAAAGTCCAATCTTTCCGCACATCAGAGATCTCACACGGGGGAGAAGCTGTATTCCTGTTCTGAGTGCGGGAAATGTTTTTCAGAGAAGTCCAGTCTTTCCGCACATCAGAGATCTCACACGGGGGAGAAGCCTTTTTCCTGTCCTGAGTGTGGGAAATGTTTTTCAGAGAAGTCCAATCTTACCACACATCAGAGATCTCACACGGGGGACAAGCCTTTTTCCTGTTCTGAGTGTGGGAAATGTTTTTCAGAGAAGTCCTATCTTTCCACACATCAGAGATCTCACACGGGTGAGAAGCCTTTTTCCTGTTCTGAGTGCGGAAAATGTTTTTCAGATAAATCCTATCTTTCCGCACATCAGAGATCTCACACGGGGGAGAAGCCTTTTTCCTGTTCTGAGTGCGGGAAATGTTTTTCACAGAAGTCCAGTCTTTCCACACATCAGAGATTACACACGGGGGAGAAGCCGTATTCCTGTCCTGAGTGCGGGAAATGTTTTTCATTGAAGGCCAATCTTTCCGCACATCAGAGATCACACACGGGGGAGAAGCCTTTTTCCTGTTCTGAGTGCGGGAAATGTTTTTCACAGATGTCCAGTCTTTCCACACATCAGAGATTACACACGGGGGAGAAGCCTTTTTCCTGTTCTGAGTGCGGAAAATGTTTTTCAGATAAATCCTATCTTTCCATACATCAGAGATCACACACGGGGGAGATGTCTTTTTCCTGTTCTGAGTGCGGGAAATGTTTTTCACATAAGTCCCATCTTTCCATACATCAGAGATCTCACACGGGGGAGAAACCGTATTCCTGTCCTGAGTGTGGGAAATGTTTTTCAGTGAAGTCCAATCTTTCCGCACATCAGAGATCTCACACGGGGGAGAAGCCTTTTTCCTGTTCTGAGTGTGGGAAATGTTTTTCACAGAAGTCCGATCTTTCCAGACATCAGAGATCTCACACGGGGGAGAAGCCTTTTTCCTGTCCTGAGTGTGGGAAATGTTTTTCACTGAAGTCCAATCTTTCCGCACATCAGAAATCTCACACGGGGGAGAAGCCGTATTCCTGTCCTGAGTGAGGGAAATGTTCCTCACTGAAGTCCTGTCTTCCTGTACATCAGGGGTCCCACACAACCCCTCGAGGTGTATTAGTGAGTGCGGGAAATGTCTTGTATGTGGATGTTGCTGGACATGTGTAATGAAGAAGCACACCCTGATATACGGGTGAAACTCGAAAAATTTGAATATGGTGAAAAAGTTCATTTATTTCACTAATGCAACCTAAAAGGCGAGACTAATATATGAGAGAGACTCATTACATGCAAAGCAAGAGGGTTCAAGCCGTGATTTGTCATCATTGTGATGATTGTGGCTTCCAGCTCATGAAAACCCCAAATCCACAATCTCAGAAAATTCCAATATTCCATGCAATCAATAAAACACGGATTGTACAGAGAAGGATATCGCACCTCTGAAAAGTAGAAGCTGCGTATTAATTGTGTGAAAATAGTGCAGCGCTGCGTATCTATAAATCTTATAGAAACAAATAATTATACATTCCATAAAACTATTTATGAAAAAAGAAATAAATGATAAAAAAACAGTTCATATGGAGGTTTCCAAAGCTGTCACCGCTGTGAGAAATCCGAATTTAAATGGATCCAATATTCAGTGCGCACCCCCACCTGCTAAAATGCATGCTCACCTCAAGGGTGAGTATAAAACTCATAGACAGATCACTCCTCGTGTCCGATCACGATCCGTCCACTTTACCAATGGTAGTAATTCCTAAAGTCTCCAGACTGCACCTCTGTGTGGGGAATCAACGTATAAATTGTCTCCAAACACCACCTTCCTCCATTCACTTATTAATAATCAATTCCACTTCTATATCCCGGGGGAAAGGACATGAAAGAAAAAACACAAGTACCATAGTGCTCTCTGCTTCTGAATTTATTATAAAAGACCCCCCCTAAAAAGTTACACAGGAACAAAAATTGTCTCTGGACAGCCGCACTCTGAACAAATTGTCACCTTTATTAAAGGAAGGACAGCACTACAAGTCACAGCAAAATAAAACCTGACTGCTGACGCGTTTCGTACTGGAACTAGTGCTTAGTCATAGCGAGAGTCCCCTAAAAAGTTACACTTACAAGAAATAACAATAAAAACAGCAAGTATCAAATCACCAGCTCATTCACCGCCGATCTAGACCCACGGCGCTTCGCCTGACGTCACAGATAGGGCTCCTCCCTTCTAAACGCGTGTCGGCCTCTCATTGGCCTTCGTCAGTAGATGGGTGGGTCAAATGAGGTGAAACCTTATATACCTGCCTGTTGCCTAGGCAACCCTTCAGGCATCACCACAGTCTGTGAGGACACGCCCTCTTCCTGTGACTACAGAGCTCACATTTCATAGAGCTGGAGAGCGTGTCACCCGAATCTGCAAACCAGCAGGGCGCTCTCACTCCATCACACCGCTGAGCTCCGTGGTAATGTCCCGTTACAATCTAATCTCCACATGAGTGTGCGATGTATCGCCATATACATACAATAAAAAAACAAGTGTAAAATAAAATGAAAAGATGTTCCTATGTATATCTTTATCTACCGGGACAAATTCTATCTTTTTTAGGACCTCGTTGTCCATTCATTAAAAATGATTATAGAAAACATAAATATGAATCAATCACATATATGAAAAATCAATTGTACACCGATCCTAAAAAATAATAATAATATATAAAACTACGGCTTGTCCAGGATTTGATCACGGGACCTCTCGCACCCCGAGCGAGAATCGTACCCCTAGACCAACGAGCCGAGTTACCCCTCCCACATTTCATGAGCTTATATCACTTTATAAACATATTACAATCATTAATAAAATCTAATGTGAATGTCGATCGGCGGTGAGTGAGCTGGTGATCTGATACTTGCTGTTTTTATTGTAAGTGTAACTTTTTAGGGGGGGGGGGGCTTTTATAATAAATTCAGAAGCAGAGAGCACTATGGTACTTGTGTTTTTTTCTTTCATGTCCTTCACCCCGGGATATAGAAGTGGAATTGATTATTAACCACTTAAGGACCGGGGCCAGTTTTTCAGACTTTGTCCTTTCAAGATTAAACATTTTTTTTTTGCTAGAAAATTACTTAAAACCCCCCAAACATTATATATATATTTTTCTAACACCCTAGAGAATAAAATGGCGGTCATTGCGATACTTTCTGTCACATCGTATTTGCACAGCGGTCTTACAAGCACACTTTTTTTGGAAAAAAAAATATTTTTCGAATAAAAAAATAAGACAACAGTAAAGTTAACCCAATTTCTTTTAATATTGTGAAAGATAATGTTACGCCGAGTAAAATGATACCCAACATGTCACGCTTCAAAATTGCTCCCCACTCCTGGAATGGAGCCAATCTTTTACCCTTAAAAATCTCCGTAGGCGACATTTAAAAAATTCTATAGGTTGGATCTTTTGAGTTACAGAGGAGGTCTAGGACTAGAATTATGTTGGCCATTGATGGCAGGAGAAAAATAAAAATGGAGTCATTCCCTCTCATTGGCTGAGTACATTTTGTGGTGGAAGATTTCACAGACATTTAGGGATCTATTATAAAACAAATTGTAGAATGAATGTGACACGCGTTCCTCCAATCATGACAAATATTGGATCATCGGCTCCCTCTAGTGGCAAAAATCTGCCCCTGTGGGATTAATACCGACCAGTGATGTAAAACAGAAAATATCACATTTGGCCATTAGATGGCGCTAAGTAGCATAGAAATTATCTCCATCTAGTGGCCAAATGCAATAATTTCCATTGTAAATGAATGGAAACCGTTCGACCAGCACAGCAAATATCCTAATAACATTCATCTTTCCCCCATTCACACAGAAGGAATGTACATGGACTTTCCCCGGGGGAATTGCTATGCACATATTTTATGAATAGACCCCTAAATGTCAGGAGACGTTTATATAAAGATGGGAAGTATGGAGCAGATAAATGAATAGACCTCCTAGCAATGTTATTACCAGGCTGCAGCTAGGGGGAGCTCTAATGTGTGAGCACAGCAGAGTGATCCCATCTAGCTCACATTAACCCTTTCACTGTCAGATGTTTTTGCACATTTTAGGCCTGAAGATTAGATAAAACCCCCAAACATATATTATCTGATAGCAGAGGCCCTGGAGAATAAAATGGTGGTGATTGTTAAGGTGTTCCTCGTACACAAATTTCCCCTTAATATCCGGGTTTATTTTCTCCTTTTCCCCCATTTTCTATGGTGTGATCTTTTCTACAATACTTTGTTATAATAATGGAACACGTTGTGTATTGTACGACTCCGCCTTCACATTCCAGACAAGTCATTTTCCTGACCAATCGCATTTCTACCTTTTTACTATTTCCTGATTCTATGACTGTAATCTGTTTAAAAGTAAAAATTATAATAAAAAAATGTATTGAAGAGAAAAAAAAGTTGTGTGTGTCGGTGGAATGAGAAGAATTGCTGGTGGTGTTGTCACCTGTCACAGCCGTCACACCTGGTTTCCCGGGCCAATGCACCAGATAAATGTTGCAGCAAAACGGCTCTTTGAGTTCTGGGAAACCAGGAATGGACTCCGGACACGGACTCCAGGAAAACAAACCTTTTATTTCACCAGGGAAAGGAGCGACTCACGCCAGGATGCCAAGTGGCCTCTTCTAGGCGTTTACAACATATAGATTTCCTCTTGTATAGACATTCCTTGGAACTTCGTAAAACATCTAAAAGCTTGTTAGTGAGTGACATCTGCGGCTTCTCAGTTATCTGTCTAATTTATCATCTACTAAGCTGTAGACATGTGCACTGACCCAACATTTCTTTGTTTTCCTTTCATTTGTTTCTTCGTTTTTCGGGTCATTAGTTGAGATCGACATTCATTCATTTGAATAAATTTGAAAATCCGGAAATTCTAAATGTGAAAATCCGAAATAATAACAAATTATCGGTATCGGAATTTATCTGTCTAATTTATAGGGAAGAGCCGAAACACCCCCGGTTCAGTTTGCGGCAGAACATGCGAACTGGCAGTAAAACACTGTTAAAGTCTATGGGACACGAATGTGAAAAATCTTAAAATTTTAAAGGTTTATATGCAAGTTATTGTCATAAAAGTGTTTGGGGACCCGGGTCCTGCCCCAGGGGACATGTGTCAATGCAAAATACGTTTTAAAAACTGCAGTTTTCTCGGGAGCAGTGATTATAATAATGGTTAAAGTGAAACAATAAAAATTAAATATTCCTTTCAATTTTGTACCTGGGGGTGTCTATAGTATGCCTGTAAAGTGGCACATTTTTTCCCCGTGTTTAGAACAGTCCCTGCACAAAATGACATTTCTAAAGGAAAATAATTTGTTTAAAACTACTTGTGGCTGTAATGTAATGTTTGAAAGTAGGGGGCCGCCTGTATTTACTATGCGGACTGCACTATATACTCTGCCGAAAATTGGGCCTTAGGTGTTGGTGGTACCCAAACACTGTAACCCCTCACAGTTACTCTTGGTGGGCGCTGGAACGGGCCCTGCTGTGAAATATTAGATCAAAAATTTTAATTGCACGCCCCTGTTAAACAGGGGTAAACAAATTGGGTCTTAGGCCGTGGTGGTGGTGCCACAACACTGTAACCCCTCACAGATACTCTTGTTGAGCACAGGAACGAGTCCTGCTATGAAATATTAGATCAAAAATTGTAATTACATGCCTCTGTTAAACAGGGGCAGATAAATTGGGCCTTAGGTAGTGATATCTTGAACCAATAATATTCGTAGTAGCTAGCATCATCAAGATTGAGGATAGGATAGTCACTCAGCATAATAGGATAGTCACTCAGCATAGGCAGTCTTCAAGGGATCCCACATCCATAGAAAAATCAATTGGTTACATCAGCATCAGGTGCTTGGTAGCTGGAGATCCAAGACTGATTAATTTTCATGAAGGTGAGCCGATCAACAGAGTCTGTGGACAGGCGCACTCTGTGATCGGTTACAAAGCCTCCAGCAGCACTGAATGTGCGTTCAGAAAGAATGCTGGATGCAGGACAGGCCAGTGGCTCAATTGCATATTGTGCAAGCTCTGGCCAGTAGTCCATACTCAAGACCCAGTAACCCAGTGGATGCTCCACGTCTCCAAGTCTAATCTTGCCCCTAGATATTCCTGCACCATGTAATACAGATGCTGGTGATGGTTGTTGGAACCGATCAGACCTTGGGGCTGAGGACTGAAGAATTGTCTTAAGGCATTGGTCAGCCGGCCACCGCTCTGAGATTGAACGAAGCCTCAGCAACACGTTGTCCAGCACCACAAAAATGTAACCTCCCAGGCTCTGGAAACGCGTTGCACAAACCTTTTTAATGCTTTTGTGTGAAACTAAAGGATGTGGCACGGATGGAGGTATGGTAATTTAGGTAAAATTCCCTTTTGCTATAGCAATGGCTAATTATCTTAATGTTTGATATACCTTTTCGGTCTATTTGCTTTAAATCAGTGTCTTTTCCTTAATTTACAGGATATATCTTGCTACACAACTTCTATTTTAATGTGTAAAAACATTTTATTCTCTATTTTTATTTGGGTATTAAAAAATTCGGGCAATATTCTACCCTATCACTTCCTTAGTTAGTTAGTCTGTCTTGAATGTTATTGTGTTGGATGTGTCTGACTCCTAATTATCCCAGCTGAAATGAAACGACCGGTAATTACCTTGGGCTATTTAGTAAGAGACCCTGAACACACATGTATGCTCCGATGAAGATCAGAAATGATCGAAACATGTAAGCATTACGCACATCAGCGATGAAGCAGGACTAGCCACCATTCCAGCCACTCAACTACATTTTTACTGGTGGTCCTTTCTCCCAATTTGAGAATTTTCATATTTCAGCATATATCCCTTTAAGGACATCGTCTTGAGATATTCAGCAAGGAAGCAAAGCTGCTGATTCTTTACTGCTAATTCACACTGCCATCTACTGGCCTCTCCGTAAAGGAGCTCATCCACTCTGGAACCAAATCCCCTGGTTGCAGGGCTGATCCTAGGGTCACAGGCGCCTGGGTGCAGAAATATTTCTGACGCCCCCACGTGGGCGTGGTCATCTTACTAACTCCTCCCTTTTACAAATGTTTCTATGGCAATGACTCAACCACAGAGATGCTCCCCCACGAAGTCTTCGTTACCCTGGGAGCCTTACATGTTCTCTTAACAATAAACAAAATACAGGAAGAGAAGCAGAGTACTTTATTGGGACCTGGAGGGGGGCCTCTCTGATGGACACAGAAAGACCCCCAGACATACTACAGACATGATACAGGAGATGGTCAGAGACTGCAGACATGATACAGGAGATGGTCAGAGACTGCAGACATGATACAGGAGATGGTTAGAGACTGCAGACATGATACAGGAGATAGTTAGAGATTGCAGACATGATACAGGAGATGGTCAGAGACTGCAAACATGATGCAGGAGATGATCAGAGACTGCAGACATGGTACAGAAGACGGTCAGAGACTGCAGACATGATACAGAAAATGGTCAGAGACTGCAGACATAGTACAGAAGACGGTCAGAGACTGTAGACTTGGTACAGGAGACGGTCAGTGACTGCAAACATAATACAGGAGATGGTCAGAGACTGCAGACATAGTAAAGGAGATGGTCAGAGACTGCAGACATAGTACAGGAGATGGTCAGAGACTGTAGACTTGGTACAGGAGACGGTCAGTGACTGCAAACATAATACAGGAGATGGTCAGAGACTGTAGACACAGTAAAGGAGATGGTCAGAGACTACAGACATAGTACAAGAGATGCTCAGAGACACATCAGTTCTGGACAGACACACACCTATGCTCAGAACACTAGTTCTGGACGGGCACAAAGAAGGAGAGAGTGGAGAACTCTGACACTTCGGTGCCCCCACCTCTGCAGGCGCCTGGGTGCAAAGCACCCTGTGCACCCTGCCTAGGATCGGCCCTGCCTGGTTGCTGTATGCTCAGGACCTCAATTGACGGTGCACTCCGTACCCTCCTGCTGGAGGAATCTGCAGACACGCCAGCATTGTAACCAGAGGGAGCTCTGTGATCCACAGAACGGAAAACTGTCCACTGGTGGGAAGAATTGAGCAAGAAGCTGGTTTTTGGTATTGTGATTTCTCCTTCAGCTGTACTGACCTATGGTACGCTTTTCTGATTGTAGCCTCTACAGCAATCTCTGCTCGGCATAAACAGATCCTATCACATGCTAATCAAACGTCTTACTGTTAAACTAGCAGTGCTTTCAAATGACATACCTGCTGATGTCCACTACTGAACTGTAGGTTAACCTACCTCCTCCCTATGTGGAATATATCTCCATGAACTGGTGATAGAATTTGATTGAAATCTATCTAGTATCACAGCTCTGTCTGTGGCTATACCATCACCAATCCAGTCCCTTGATATCCATCATCATGCCCCAGTTCTCTGACTGGTCCCTTTAGGTGTATGTAGGCAAGCTGTGTGCATGGCTGTGGTGGCCACCTGTCCTTTTTAGACTGACGTCTAATTTTATTAGTGCTGTGGAGACACCGGCACCTCTGTGTAATGAAATGTGTTTTTTTTATTTGCAGTCTTAATCCGTATTCCTCTCTGTCTAATTCTGGGTGCCTTTGGCCAATTATGGCTCTCTTAGCTGAGGGTGCTGGGATTGGCCAAAGCATGCGATCCCACAGTGCATTATGAGGCGTTACGTGGCAGTCGAATTTGCAGCGAACACCCCGTAATGTTAATTTTTTGACAAATGGGCGAACACCCGATGTTCGAGTCGAACTCATGTGGCATATAAAGCTTACAGCACCCTTCTGGAACTCGGCTGGAATACTCTCCTTCCATTCTATCGGGGCATATGTACAGTCTTCTTCAAACTCATGTTTCAGGTCCAAGAGGTAGGACCCCTTTTCCGGAGTGACCTTCCTCATCAACTGCCGTACCTCCCTGTCATACCACCGGACTCCTGGTAATCTCAGAACTATGGTTTGCTCTGGCCGACTCCCATACTCCTGACTCCACTGTGCGGCTGTGGCTGAGTCCATGGTCTCTTCCACTCTGGACGCATCATCTGAGATGGGGTATCTCATGGGACCTCCAAATGTAGCTGTACCCCCATGGGGGCTGCTGATGGACTCTATACCCCACTGGCCACCCCGACTCTGCAGACCCACTCTTACCTCTGACACCTTGGGTTCCATTGTAAAATACCACGTTAGTAATGAGAAACTCAGACAAGGTCACTGAACCACTCAAAGAACGTTTACTATGGTAAAAGATAACACAACGGAATGGTACGATTAAACACTGAATGAACACAGGTTATGATTGACAGAGGTATTTGTTCAATCCAATGATATCATACACTTGTACCCAGTAACAACCTGATGAGGGTATATGTGAACAGGTACACAGGGAGATAGATCTTCAATACCTTTTCACACATGTATTGAATACCCTCCCACTGAGGCCTCAGCACACAGACCAATGCACTAAGAGAATGCAAAACAGTGAATACAGTAATACAATACAAGTTCTAACTATATCTCACTAAATGGCGCCCCCTAGGTTGCAGCTCAGATGACTTCTCCAATGTAGAGCAGTAGGCTTTGTAAAGGAATAACGTGGTGAATGTTCCTCAAGTTCCAGTTTGTCTTCAGCTAGCTTATTTTATACTGCAGTGTTGAGTTGTGTAATTCTTTGTAATCCAAGAGAAACAGAGGGAAAGCAGTGACTGTAGAAATACGAGGCGATGGATTCCTTAGCTGAAGAACTATTCCCACTTGTAATTCCTTTAATATGTGAGTAATACAGTACTGACCTTACAGCATGGGGGAAAGGAAAGCAAGGCCCCAAAGTCTGGTTGTAAGATGCTCAGGTGCAGCAGATCCACAGCCGTGGAACTACAGGTCTCAGCAGCAGTCTGTAAGAAAGAAACTCACTCAGTGATACTGCAGTCATTACTTAGATAGGCAGGTGCCCTCTCACCACTGTGGATCCCAGCTGGCTGGCTCCGTCCGGAATCCCCTGCTGGTGCTTCCGTCAGTGAAGATGGCTCCACCACGCCGTGCTGCCACTCCAGATGGGCAGGAAAGCAGATGGCCCCAAACGCTCCGAAGCGCAGGTCAATCCACCCGCTTGATTAGCAGGGCCGTCCACTAGACATGTGCACAGGATTTTTTTTCGTTTTTTTTTGTTCTGTTTCGTATCGTTCCGTAGGTTCGTTCCCGTTCGTTTTTCGTAAGACGCCCGTTTTCCTGTTCGTTCTCGTTCGTTATTCGTACGATGCGATTTTTTCGTATTCCGATCGTTTCGTATTTTGGTTACCGTTTTATTTTCGTACATGCGGGATGGTTCGTTATTCTGTTTAATTCATGTTCGTTACTTGTTAGACAACAATTTTCGTGAATTTTCGTCATTTTGTACTTTCGTAAATATATCGCGGGATTCGCGGCACTTTCAACACGCGGCTCATCCATATTAACTATTGTTAAGCCCCATACACTTGGTCAGACTTTTTTAACAACAAACATAAAAACGATCGTTTTACCGAACGTTCGTTCGTTTTTAAACTCCATCAGAAAACCATTTTTGGGTTCCAGGTTCAAAAGTCTGGCCAACTGATCTTTCCCTTCAGACGAAAATCCACAGAAAAGTTTATTTGGCTTTACTGTACTGCACAAAAGAGAAGCTGCTTCACTAACTAACTACACTCACTGTCCATTCAAAAAAACGAAAATGACATCTTATAACAAAAGATTTGCATTCTGTATTTTGAAACCAAATTACGAACAGAAAAAAGGAATTCAGAATACAGAATACAAATCTTTTGTTATAAGATGTCATATGAACATACAAACAGAAAAAGGAATCAAACAAAATACAGAATACAAATCTTTTGTTATAAGATGTCATATGAACATACAAACAGAAAAAGGATTCAAATAAAATACAGAATGAAAATCTTTTGTTAGATGTCATATGAACATACGACTGAAAATCAAAATACGAACAGAACAAGGATTCAAACAAAATAAAGAATGCAAGTCTTTTGTTATAGATGTCATATTCGTTCTTTTGCCGTTTTCGTTTTGTCGTATTTTCGTCGGATCGTTCGTTCGTATTTGCGGTTGTTCGTTATGCGGCTCATTCGTAATCCCGTCGTTTTCGTATTTTGGTGCTTAAATTTTTTCGTATGTACACATTATTCTGCGGGTACGAAAATGAACATTTTCGTACGAAAATAACATTCGTACGAACGGGAATGCACATATCTACCGTCCACAAAGATCCCTCTGGGGCAGTCGATCCGACTCTCCACTGTAGGCCGCAGTCTCTCACTCCTGGTCACACACACAGACCTCCTGCTGGCAATTGAATGGAGTCCAGAGAGGCCAAAAACAGGCCACGCCTGTCCTTTTATCTCTCTACCCAACAGGCTGTTCTGTAACTTGGCATTGTGGGTCTAGTAGTTCCCAGACTGATTTAACAACATGAGTCACCTCCTCATCAAACTATATATCCCACAATGCATAACTGTTTGCTTCTTAAACAGAAGGAATATCCTGATTGAGTTCAGTGGTCACTAGAGGGAGCCAACCCCTTACTTAAAGGACAATAAACTACTCAACATAATAACTTTAGTAGCAACCCCTGGCTACCAATGTCTTAGCGGAGGGGAGGGGGGTCCATACAGTTTTGTGTGCTTCTTTTAATATTTTGTTTACATTACCTGGCCAACCAGCAAATCCCCAGTATACAGCTGAACAAGCCTGGTGGGTGTACATCACTGGGTATTCGGAAACTTGTGGCAACCAACCTCCTATCAACCAACCTGAGCAGGAAGCTGCCACATTTAGAGGCGGTAGTAATACTGCAGCCAGAAGCTGTAATTGGCTGAACACCTATTTAGTTCATCCATTCGCCATCCGCCTAAACAAGCCAAATTCTGTTCAAACATGGGTTCAGTCCAAACCCAGAGCTCTAGTTTTAGTGGTCTGTTTATTGGTCCCTTACAGTGGTGACCAATGGGAGAAGGACCCTCTTACATCTGTGGTCAGTGTAGTGGTCCCTTACATTGAAGACCAATGACAGAAGGACCCCCTTATATCAGTGATCAGAGGATAAGGACATTCTTACATCGTCATCGGTGGGAAGACTGCCCTCCTTACAGATCATTGATGTCAGTTGTTAGAGAGACAGAAATTGTTCATTGCTCAAGGAACCCCTAGAACCCTTTGGAGGAACCCAGGCTGAGAAAGGCTGGACTAGGCAGTAATATATTTCTATCCCCCTTGGTGGGAGTGGAGATGACCCATCTATAAGGATATACAATACATACACACACAGCACAAGGCCGTGTTCACACTACGATGTTTTTTGGGACTGCAGTTCCTCTGAGATCCACAAGGTGGTGATCTCACTTCTACCATAGAGAAAAGAAGTCTCTATGGAAGACAGGAAGTGATGTCAGCTTCAAACAGGAAGTGATATCAGGTATAAATAGGAAGTTCCGGGTGAGAGGTGAGTCGGGAGAACAAAGCGGGAAGACATCTTTGGAATCGGCAGCAGAGGAGGTAATAAGATCTTATCTTCTATTTACACCCAGTAACCCCGTCATGTCCGTCCTCTTCCTCCATAGTCACTGTGACGTCTTTTATCTCCAGCAGATGATGATACACACATATATAGTGTGGAGACCTAGATTAACCCCTTCAGGGGCAAAACATTCCCCATGGAGAATTCTCTTCATTTTGTCACATGTCCCACTTAGAGGCGCCCGGATGCTAAAAACCATTACAAATGCTAAAAGGAATGTTCCTTTATGTGTAATCCCATGGGGGGGGGGGGGCTGTTCTTACATGATAGAATCCCTCATATTATCCCCCATCCTAATATTGTACAACCATGACAGTCCTCAACATTCTCTCTCATCAATTATTGGTCTACATGTAACCTGTATAGATAGCCTGACCAATGAGGATGGAGGAGGACCGGAGTCACATGACTGAGAAGATACTAAACCTCACCCTGGAGATCATCTACCTGCTGACCGGAGAGGTGAGGAGGATTCTGGGAGGTCACATGGCATCCCTCTTATCTCTATTAATAAAACACAGACCTGACCGGAGAGGTGAGGAGGATTCTGGGAGGTCACATGACATCACTCTTATCTCTATTAATAATACACAGACCTGACCGGAGAGGTGAGGAGGATTCTGGGAATCTAACACGATATTCCTATTGGTTCTCCAATACAGAGATTTCCTCTTGTGAAGTCAGGTGATCATATGACCATCACAGTGCCTCCATGTGACTCCCTAAAACCCGAGAGACACAACATGGAGAAGATTCTAGAAGTCACCAAGAAGATGATGGAGCTGCTGACAGGAGAGGTGAGGAGGATTCTGGGACATTATCCAGTAACAGACAAGGGGTGTGTCTGGATGGTGACTGTATCATTGTGTGTGTCAGGTTCCTATAAGGTGTCAGGATGTCACTGTCTATTTCTCCATGGAGGAGTGGGAGTATTTAGAAGGACACAAGGATCTCTACAAGGACGTCATGATGGACAATCAGCCGCCCCTCACATCACCGGGTAAGAGGAGACTTTATTGTAAAGGAGAGAGCAGTACGGAGGCTCCACCTAGATCCCCCATCATCTGATAAACACATAGAAACAATGTATTCAGTCAGTGTGTGTGTTTCCTACAGATGGATCCAGTAATGGGAACCCACCAGAGAGATGTCCCCGTCCTCTGTATTCCCGGGATTCCACACAGGAAGGTCACACCATCCCCCACCATCATCAGGTAGATGAGGAACAATCACTGATAGTATCATTAGGATCTGTACATTATCTGCATTGTTACCATTGATGTCATTTTTATTCTATATTCAGAGTGGAAACCTGAGAGATCCTAAAGTTGAGGTTAAAGAAGAGATAAAAGAGGAGGATGATGAGGATGGGGCGATGGAGGAAGAACACAAAGATCTGTACCAGGACACCATGGTGGAGTCATCCAGCTACAGGAACCCACCAGAGAGATGTCCCCGTCCTCTGTATTCCCGGGATTCCACACAGGAAGGTCACACCATCCCCCACCATCATCAGGTAGATGAGGAACAATTATTGGTGGTTATGATTTATACACAAGCATGTTTATTATAATGAAAGTTTTATTCTATATTCAGAGTGGAAACCTCGGGGATGATAATATTGTTGTAAAAGAAGAGTATAAAGAGGAGGATGAGGAGTATGGAGTGATGGAGGAGTTTTCTGAAGGACACAAGGATATGATGGAGCCACCTAATACCAGGAACCCCCCAGAGAGATGTCCCCGTCCTCTGTATTCCAGGGATTCCACACAGGAAGGTCACACTATCCCTCAATATTTAAAGGTTGGTGGGACGGAGCATCTAGAATATGGACTGGTGGAGAGGATTTGTTTTTTTTCTATGTGATGTCACAATATTTCTCTCTCATTCTCTTGGTTTAGAGTGGAGATCCAATCGATATAGAATTTGAGGTGAAATCAGAAGAAGAAGAGACGTATGTGAGGGATGATCAGCAGTCTATGGAGGAGGATGGAATAACGGGGACATTTATAGAGGAGGACACTCCTACAGAGATCAGCACAGGTGGGTCATTAACACTAAATCCAATTCTCCACCCATACTGCTCACTGATTGGTCCAGAGTAGGGCGGGGACTGGGTGATATCAGCCTGTATTCCCCTGGTCACTTTCCTGAGCTGTGTTCCCCGTCCTGTATTCCTGTATTTCTCTCGGATAATCTTCCTTCTCTGTGCTGCAGACACAATTTATGTCTCTAGACTGGATTTATGGAGATTCTGGGGTTCAGCTGGCAGCAAAATGTTGATTTTCACCATAGGGTTTGCTTGACCTAGACACCTGGGGTATGTACCTTGGGTCTTCTGCCCCTTACCTGGGTCTAGTGAGATCTCTGACAGAACAATTCTCCCGGGTTACTTGCTTTGTTATTTGCTGGCTGTGCCGGGTGGAGGGATATGTCTGTATAGTCTCAGACCCAAGTCACTGAGTGCAGTCTCAGGAGATGGGAGGCAGCGGTGTGGGATCTCTGCAACTTGTCTCCAGTAAACATTTTACCCACCACTGATTACTGAATACCAATATTATGAGTCCTGACCCATCACTATATACTCTATGCTGTACATTACATACTCCTGACCCCTGCACTATATACTCTATATTGTACATTACATACTCCTGACCCCTGCACTATATACTCTATGTTGTACATTACATACTCCTGACCCTCGTCCTATAATCCCTCATCACTGTCACTCCTATAAAAGACAGTTCTCGTTGTTTCCTCACTCTCTGACTAAGGTCCATGAATAAAGAAATGATCTGGTAGAAGATCAGAGGACCCATTTACTCGTTACCTTGAGGGGGGAATTGTAAGATCCTCAGAGACAAAGCTGCCTGATGTGGGCGGAGTCCTGGTTTAGGGGAACCAATCAGCTCATGTCTAGTAATAATCTTTGTATTTCTATTTTAGTAGATGGACGGGAGATGAGGAAAACCTCAGAGGATTGTCTCACTTTGTCTCCAGACTGTAAAGTAGAAGATGAGGACATCACACAGTATAGTCCAGGAGAAAACCCGACTACCTCAAATGTCCATCCGGCACCACACAGTGTAGATGGACCATCGTATTCCTCTTATCCTGAGGAACCTCAGACTGTGCGGGACGGTGCCGGACCATCGTATTCCTCTTATCCTGAGGAACCTCAGACTGTGCGGGACGGTGCCATCCTTGCAACACATAAGAGGTTTCCCTGTACTGAGTGCGGGAAGTGTTTTATTTATAAATACCATCTTAATAGGCATAAAAGATCTCACACGGGGAAAAAGCCATATTCCTGTCCCGAGTGCGGGAAATGTTTTTCAACGAAGTCCCATCTTTCTGGACATCAGAGATCTCACACGGGGGAGAAGCCGTATTCTTGTTCTGAGTGCGGGAAATGTTTTTCATGGAAGTCCCATCTTTCCTGTCATCAGAGAGTGCACACGGGGAAAAAGCCGTATTTCTGTCCTGAGTGCGGGAAATGTTTTTCACAGAAGTCCAGTCTTTCTGCACATCAGAGATCTCACACAGGAGATAAGCCGTATTCCTGTACCGAGTGCGGGAAATGTTTTTCAAAGAAGTACTATCTTTCTGCACATCAGAGATCTCACACGGGGGAGAAGCCGTATTCCTGTCCTGAGTGCGGGAAATGTTTTTCACAGAAGTCCTATCTTTCTGCACATCAGAGATCTCACACGGGGGAAAAGCCGTATTCCTGTCCTGAGTGCGGGAAATGTTTTTCACAGAAGTCCTATCTTTCCACACATCAGAGATTGCACACAGGGAAGAAGCCGTATTCCTGTCCTGAGTGCGGGAAATGTTTTTTGGACAAGTCTAGTATTTCCAGACATCAGAGATCACACACGGGGGAATATCCGTATTCCTGTCCTGAGTGCGGAAAATGTTTTTCAGATAAGTCAAATTTTTTTATACATCAGAGATCTCACACAGGGGAGAAGCCGTATCCTTGTCCTGAGTGCGGGAAATTGTTTCCAAAGAAGTCCAGTCTTACTGTACATCAGAGACTGCACACGGGGGAAAAGCCGTATTCCTGTTCTGAGTGCGGGAAATGTTTTTCAAGTAAGTTCGATCTTTCTGGACATCAGAAATTTCACACGGGGGAAAAGCCATACTCCTGTCCTGAGTGCGGGAAATGTTTTTCACAGAAGGCCGATCTTTCTAAACATCAGAGATTGCACATGAGGAGGGAGAAGCCATATTCTTGTTCTGATTGCGGGAAATGTTTTTTACAAAAGTCCAGTCTTACCAGACATGAGAGGTCTCACACAGGGGAAAAGCCGTATTCCTGTCCTGAGTGTGGGAAATGTTTTTCACGGAAGTGCACTCTTGTCAGACATCAGAGATCTCACACGGGGGAGAAGTAACATTCTTGTCCTGAGTGAGGGAAATGTTCCTCACTGAAGTCCTGTCTTCCTGTACATCAGGGGTCCCACACAACCCTCGAGGTGTATTAGTGAGTGCGGGAAATGTCTTGTATGTGAATGTTGCTGGACATGTGGGGAAGAAGCACACCCTGATATACACCTCAGATATACTCCATGGCTGATCTTCATCATGTAAGAAACACTTCATAAGGAGATCAGAGATCACCAAAGACATGGATGAAGTGTTGTACCGTGTTGGCCATTGATAGCAGGAGAAAAATAAAAATGGAGTCATTCCCTCTCATTGGCTGAGTACATTTTGTGGTATGGTGACTTAGAGGTTTATTATTGTTTTGCAAGAGGTCTGTTTTCTCAAGTCGTCTTCCAGGACGAAACGCGTTAACCCCACCACGTAAAAGGCGGTCCTCTAGGCCTTTTAAAATAAAAATGGAGTCATTCCCTCTCATTGGCTGAGTACATTTTGTGGTGGAAACTCTTGCAGGTGGTCTGTTTTCTCAAGTCGTCTTCCAGGACGAAACGCGTTAACCCCACCACTTAAAAGGCGGTCCTCTAGGCCTTTTAAAATAAAAATGGAGTCATTCCCTCTCATTGGCTGAGGACATTTTGTGGGGGAAGATTTCACAAACACTTCCAGGTCTGTTTCTATAAACTTTGTAGAATGAATGTGTAAAGGAAATGTGTAAGTTCTGTATAGAATTGTATTCTATGTTGTATGTATTGCTCACGGCACTAATAAAGTTTTCATTCCATGTTTGCATTCTTTCCAGTCCTGATTAGAATTCGCCCCGCCTATGTTACGCCCCTTGTTACCATAAAAGTACAATTGTAATATTAATGTGATCGCTACGTAATCATGTGTATAAAAAACATCCATTGTGTCATAATAAAACACAACAGTTATGTGGGAAGAGGCGGAGTGTATCTTCTGTGTCTGTTCCCTCCTGCAGTAGTTATTTATTTGGAACCGCCAATCAATATGAGGATAGGATTTTTCCACTAAAAAAAAAAACCTTTTAGGAATTCCACTTACAAGAATATAAATACAATGGGCATTAACCACTTAAGCCCCGAGCCTGTTTTTCAGATTCGGTGTTTACGAGACTAAAACATTTTTTTTTGCTATAAAATTACTTAAAACCCCCAAATATTATATATATATTTTTATATTTCTAACACCCTAGAGAATAAAATGGCAGTCATTGCAATACTTTTTGTCACACCGTATTTGCGCAGCGGTCTTGGTTAAACTAGCCGGCCGAAGGGCCCACACCGCCATCGGTACCCAGTATCGCCACCACCACAAGTGACACAACTGAAATCCGGGAGTCAGAGAGTCAGAAAACTTCAGACCGGCGCAGCATCTCTATGCTATATCCATATATATGTAAATATTAGCTTCATGTTATAGCGCAATACTCATTATAACCGGCAAATAAGTTAGGGGTAGATCCACATACAAATACATTGGCGCAGCGTTTGTGAGATACGCTACGCCGCTGTAACTTACATTAGGGCGGTTCGAATCCCCTAAGAATTTGCGCCGTAAGTTACGGCGGCGTAGTGTATCTCAAGCGGCGTAACGGCACGGAATTCAAATCGGCAATTAGGGGGCGTGTTTCATTTAAATGAAGCGCGTCCCTGCGCCGAATGAACTGCGCATGCGCCGTCCCTAAATTTCCTGCCGTGCATTGCGCTAAATGACATCGCAACAACGTCATTTTTTTAACATAGACGTGACTTGCGTACATTCCGATTCACGGACGACTTACGCAAAAAGAAAAAAAATCAAATTTCGACGCGGGAACGACGGCCATACTTAACATGGCAAGTCTAACTATACGCGACGAAATAGCAGCTTTAACCATTTAAATTAGGCGCGCTCCCACGCCAGACGTACTGCACATGCTCCGTTTTGAAATTCCCGCCGTGCTTTGCGTGAAGTGACGTAATTTTTTTGAACAGCGACGTGCGTAACGTACTTTCGTATTCCCGGACGTCTTACGCAAAAAAAGAAAAAAAATTGAAATTCGATGCGGGAACGACGGCCATACTTTAACATGGCTCGTCTAAAGTTATGCCATGTAAAAACAGGCTTAACTTTGCGACGGAAAAAATGACTAGCGACGACGTAACGAACGCGAAAACCTTTGTGGATCGCCGTAAAAGCTAATTTGCATACCCGACGCAGGAAAACGACGCAAACTCCACCCAGCGGCGGCCGAAGTATTGCATCCTAAGATCCGAAGGCGTACGAAGCCGTAAGCCTGTCGGATCTTAGCCAAAAGCCGTCGTATCTTTGTTTGTGAATCACAAATTAAGATACGACGCAGCAAATTTGAAAATACGCCGGAGTATCAGCAGGTACTCCGGCGTATCTCTTCTGTGAATCTGGCCCTATGTACCCAGGTATTTTAGTGCTACAGGTACCCATTTAAAGCTAAAGTTAGGTTGTATAGTGCGACATGCCGATAAAGGCAATATAACTCCCATAGCCTCCGATTTGGTGTAATTTATTTTTAAATTTGATACAGCTCCGTAAACATTCAACTCCTTAATAAGATTAGGCAGTGAGACGTGTGGCCTAAACATAAAGAACAACAAATAATCTGCGTAGGCTGAGACTTTGTAGGTATAATCTTCTAATTGTAGTCCCTGAATATCAGGATTTTGCTGGATTTTGTTCAATAATGGTTCTAGCGAAAGAGCGAACAACAGGGGAGAGAGAGGACATCCCTGACGCATACCATTTGAGATCTTAATGGGTTTTGAGAATACTCCATTTACTTTCACCACAGCCTGTGGGGAGGTATAGACCCCGGCAATCCACCGGAGCATATGATCCCCCAGTCCCATGTGCCTCAGGACTTCAAACATCAACTGCCAGTTGACTCTATCAAATGCTTTTTTCTGCATCAGTGCTCAGAAAAACGCAAAGGGCCAGATTCACGTAGCGCAGCGGATCTATAGATCCGCTCGATTTACGTGAATTAAGATCCACTCCCGCAAGTTTAGGAGGCAAGTGGCTAATTCACAAACAATTTACCTCCAAACTTGCGACGGCGGATCCTAACTCCCCCGGCGGAATTCAAATTCCGCGGCTAGGGGAGTGTACTTTTTAAATCAGGCGTGTTCCCGCGCCGCTTTAAATGCGCAGGCGCCGTCAGCGGAATTTCCCGGCGTGCATTGCTCCCACTGACGTCGCTAGGACATCAGTGGTTTCGACGCTTACGTAAACGACGTCCGTCCGTATTCGAGAACGACTTACGCAAACGACGTTAAAAAATTCAAATTCGACGCGGGAACGCCGGCTATACTTAACATTGGCTGCACCTGATAAAAGAAGGGGTAAGTATACGACGGGTACGCCGCTACGGAAACGTCGTAAGAAGACTGCGTCGGGTCCGCGTACATTTGTGAATTTGCGTATCTCGCTGATTTACATATTATTTATCGTAAATCAGCGGGAACGCCCCCGGCGCCATTTTTAAATTTAAAAATAGATCCGACAGTGTAACACAGTGTAACACTGTCGGATCTAAGCCCTATCTATGCGTATCTGATTCTATGAATGAGGCACATAGATAGGACCAGTGTAAGTCAGAGATACGATGGGGGATCAGGAGATATCAGGAGATACACCGTCGTATCTCTTTGTGAATCTGGCCCAGGGAGTTTTTGTTTTATTAGCATGGTGAACTTTAATGCTATTGTCCCTCGCTTCACGTGAAGAAAAAAAAAAACCCTACTTGATCTAAATACCAGCTGAAAAAGTTGTGGTTGGAGATGAGAAAGCAAATAATTTGGTAAGAAGCTTTAGGTCCAGATTAAGTAATGAAATTGGCCGATGGCTCCCGTATTCCGACGGCTCTTTCCCTTCCTTCGAAAATTACCGTGGTTGGAGACGAGAAGCGAGGAATTTGGTAAGAAGCTTTAGGTCCAGATTAAGTAATGAAATTGGTCGATGGCTCCCGCATCCCGACAGATCTTTCCCTTCCTTCGAAAATTACCGTGGGTGGAGACGAGAAGCGAGGAATTTGGTAAGAAGCCTTAGGTCCAGATTAAGTAATGAAATTAGTCGATGGCTCCCGCATTCCGACGGATCTTTCCCTTCCTTCAGAATTACCGTGGTTGGAGACGAGAGTAATTTGATAAAAAGCTTTAAGTCCAGATTAAAAAATGAAATTGGCCGATAGCTCCCGTATTCCGATGGATGCTTCCCTTCCTTCAGAATTACCGTGGTTGGAGACGAGAGTAATTTGATAAAAAGCTTTAAGTCCAGATTAAAAAATGAAATTGGCCGATAGCTCCCGTATTCCGATGGATGCTTCCCTTCCTTCAGAATTACCGTGGTTGGAGACGAGAAGCAAGTCATTTGGTAAAGAGCTTTAGGTCCACATAAAAGCGGAGGACCGGCTTTAAAAAACAATTTTTTAAATAGGACACGCTCGGCCCCCCAGCCACACCCCCTTAAAGGAGAATTAGACAAAAAAAAGGTTAATTAAATTCACAAGGACTTTTTTTACCACTACAATTCCTTTATATTGGCTTCTAAAATTTCCAAATGTAGAAATTTAGAATTTGATTGAAAAGTTTAGCACTGAGAAACACCTTTTGAAAGATAAAAAGTGCATTTTATGTACAACTAAATAGATCAGACCAAAATGAGGGGGACAGAAGGAAAGAGGGACATTGCTCCAAATCAGGGACAGTTGGGAGCTATGCTGACACTGGGTGCCAGAGGCTGCTTGGACTGAGACCACTCTCGTAGGGTTTCAGATACTGGCCATTCCGCGGTCCCCAGTAAGAATCTCATCTGTGAGCGAAAAGAAGAGCGCCCTCCTGAACTGTGCGGGGTTCCTGAGAATGCACTGGATGACAATATCTGTGCCGTTGCACAGGGTAAACGGATGCCGCAAAGAGACTCATGGTCCTCAGCTGTGAGGGTCTGAGACTGTTCAGGTAGATACCTCATGGTCACCAGCCTTATGCTGATTGCAGTCATTTTAATTGTAAGTGCTTAATTATTTGTATTAAAATCGTGTTTTACCTACTACACTATGGGGGATTCTACTGTGCTTTCATTGAGTGCCATTCTGGGAGCGATCTGGGGGATCTGCGGCCGGGTGTTTGGAGCAGCGGGGCTGACCTGGAGACACAGATCTGCAGTTGAATCTGCTGGGCTTTGACATCATTACAGGCTCATTTAGCCTTGTTTAAGGTGAGAGGCTAGCATTACCATATATTGGAGTTTGGTCTTCACAACTACACTGAGGCCTAGTACACACGAGAGGATTTATCCGCGGATACGGTCCACCGGACCGTTTCCGCGGATAAATCCTCTCGAGGATTTGGATCCGATGGAGTGTACTCATCATCGGATCGAAATCCGCGCCGAAATCCCCTCGCGATGACGTGTCGCGCCGTCGCCGCGATGATGACGCGGCGACGTCGCGACACGTCATCGCGAAGGGATTTCGGCGCGGATTTCGATCCGATGGTGAGTACACTCCATCGGATCCAAATCCTCGCAAATCCTCGAGAGGATTTATCCGCGGAAACGGTCCGGTGGATAAATCCTCTCGCGCGACGCTGTCATAAAAGGAATTCCACGCATGCGTCGAATCATTACGACGCATACGGGGGATCCATTCGGACGGATTGATCCGGTGAGTCTGTACAGACCAGCGGATCAATCCGTTGGGATGGATTCAAGCGGATAGATTTGAAAGCATGTCTTCAAATTTTTATCCGCTTGAAATCCATCCCAGGGGATAAAAACAGATCCGCTGGATTGTACACACCAGGGGATCTATCCGCTGGAGCCGGTCCGTGGATCAATTCCAGCGGATGGATCCTCTCGTGTGTACGGGGCCTTAGTGATCGTGCGGTGGATTGCAGCATCATTTTTCAAGCACTATTGCACTTTGGGAATATTCAATCAAGCACTTTATTACCGGACTTTGTTTTGGAGCACTGTGCACTTTGGAAATTTTATTGAAACACTGCTATTTTTGAACACTTTGATTTATTTAGCACGTGATTGTGCACTTATAGACTTTTTTTGCATTTATTATTTATTGGTATTATTATTGATTATATATTTATATTATTACCTTTTTCATTATTTATTATATTTTCATTACATTTTTGTACTGGACTATCTTCACCCACTAAGGGGTTTTCACTTTATGGGCCAGATTCACGTAGATCAGCGGATCTATAGATCCGCTCGATCTACGTGAATTAAGATCCGCTCCCGCAAGTTTGAGAGGCAAGTGGCTAATTCACAAACCACTTACCTCCAAACTTGCGGCGGCGGATCCTAAATCCCCCGGCGGAATTCAAATTCCGCGGCTAGGGGAGGTGTACTATTTAAATCAGGCGCGTTCCCGCGCCGATTTAAATGCGCATGCGCCGTCCGGGGAATTTCCCGGCGTGCATTGCTCCCACTGACGTCACTAGGACGTCAGTGGTTTCGACGTGAGCGGGACTTGCGATGCACGTGTTTGTGAATCGGCGTACGCAAACGACGTTAGAAAATTCAAATTCGACGCGGGAACGCCGGCTATACTTAACATTGGCTGCGCCTGATAAAAGCAGGGGTAAGTATACGACGGTAAAGCCGCTACGGAAACGTCGTAAGAAGACTGCGTCGGATCCGCGTACGTTCGTGAATTTGCGTATCTCGCTGATTTACATATTATTCAAGGTAAATCAGCGGGAACACCCCCGGCGCCATTTTTAAATCGAAAATAAGATCCGACAGTGTAACACAGTGTAACACTGTCGGATCTAGCCCTATCTATGCGTATGTGATTCTATGAATGAGGCGCATAGATAGGACCAGTGTAAGTCAGAGATACGATGGTGTATCTGTAGATATCAGGAGATAATACACCGGAGTATCTCTTTGTGAATCTGGCCCCTCATATTTATTCTTCACAAACAATTTTTGATGACCGAAAAATCTTTTTTAGTCAATCATATACTTTGGATATTCATTATCTTCACGTTATCCACCCCTCTCATCATGGTTGTTGATGTATGGTGGGACATAAGGAATTAGGAGTGGAACACGTTTTAATTGGATACATTGGTCAGGCATCTAAATTTATGTGCGTTTATTTATATTGACCTTTTTTATTGGCAA
The DNA here is from genome assembly GCF_905171775.1 of Rana temporaria. Lineage (NCBI taxonomy): Eukaryota > Metazoa > Chordata > Amphibia > Anura > Ranidae > Rana > Rana temporaria. Next base: position 186,644,136 of record NC_053496.1, on the reverse strand, counting down.
GCGCCATTACACCCCCTCTTTTTCATATGATCTTCGGTGTGTGAGCACCTTTTGGTAGTGGCTGCTGCTTTTTATTTCCTATTTTATTTCGTACTCAATTTTATATTATTTTAATATTTAGCTTTTAGTGCCCTTGGTTAGAGTGGTTTTGCGCATTAGTTCCCCCCTTATACACAGCTGTGAAGGTTGCTAGCAGCTTTAGAATATCCCAAACCCCGAGTTCTACAAGCAATTCATTACAAATAGACAATCCCCTAGACTGTTTATTGGAGCCGGAGTGAATGGACGGTTGCTTGGGTGACTGGTGGCCTCTGTACTGTATGGGAAACAACCGGTTATCACCAGATGCTCGTGCGGGGGGCGCACTACACATCTATAAGGATATACAGTACATACACACACAGCACAAGGCCGTGTTCACACTACGAGACGTTTCTCGGGGCTGCAGTTCCTCTGAGCTCCACAAGGTTTACATGGGGGGGGGTGGGTGCCTTGGGACAGGGGGGGCTCTGAATCCCCCACTCCAAAGCCACTTGCCCCCATATTGATGGGGACAAGGGCCTCTTCCCAACAACCCTTGCCCGGTGGTTGTCAGGGTCAGGATCTGCGGGCAGGCTTATCGGAATATGGAAGATCACGGCCCTCATGTAAATGAGTATGGGGTAAAAAAAATACAGCAGACAGTTTTTTGAAAAGTCTTTTATACAAAATATCTTCTTATTCTCCACTTTTTCCTCCATCTTCTGCCACATCGTCATCCTCCGGTCTTCTCCTTCCCCTGCTTTTTCTTCCGCTCTTCTTCGTTGTCCGTTGTTGTTCTTTTTCTGCCGTCGCTCCCACCGACGACCCTCCTCCGATGCTGCGTCCGCACCAATATTAAGCATTTCTTAAATAACGATGGTGGCGTGGAAATCGGAATAAGTCATCCAGAGGCCACGCCTCCTTGTGACGTCACTGACCCATCATACCCCGGGCGGTGACCTCAAAAAGCACTGCGGAAACGCTCAAAAGCAACATGCATAGATGGGAATTGAGGTAACTCGTATAATTCCACCAGTTAGGTCACTCTTGTGACTGTGACTGGCGGTCTCTATACTGTATGGGGAAGAGACAGTTATCATGAGTGGCTCCTGCGGGGGGAGCGCTACACATCTATAAGGATATACAGCACATACACACACATCACAAGGCCGTGTTCACACTACGAGACGTTTCTCTGGGCTGCAGTTCCTCTGAGCTCCACAAGGTGATGATCTTCTCACATCTACCCAGACAGGAAGTCTCTATGGATGACAGGAAGTGATGTCAGGTACAATCAGGAAACGCCTTGTTGTGATACGTGTTGGAGGTCACATTGCTGAGATCGGCAGCAGATGAGGTAATAAGATCTTATTTTCTATTTACACCCAGTAACCCCGTCATGTCCGTCCTCTTCCTCCATAGTCACTGTGACGTCTTTTATCTCCAGCAGATGATGATAATACACACATATATTATTATTATTATACAGGATTTATATGGCGTCAACAGTTTGCACAACGTGAGGGCAGGCAGTACATTTACAATACAATATAATACAGGAGGAGTCAGAGAGCCCTGATCCAGAGAGCTTACAATCTAAGGCCCCGTACACACGTCCGAGGAACTCGACGTGCCAAACACATCGAGTTCCTCGTCGAGTTCCGTGTGGAAGCTGCCGAGATGTCGGCGGGCCAACTTTCCTCATTGAACAACGAGGAAATAGAGAACATGTTCTCTTTTCGGCCCGACGAGTTCCTCGTCGGCTTCCTCGCTGAAAAGTGTACACACGACCGAGTTTCTCGGCAGAATCCAGCTCCGTGTGTACGGGGCCTAAGAGGAAAGGTCCAAGGATACAAAAGGTAATAACTGTGGGGGATGAGCTGATGGAGAAAATAAAAGTCCAGGTTTAACCACTTCAGCCCCAGACCATTTTCGCTGGCCAAAGACCAGAGGACTTTTTGCGATTCGGCACTGCGTCGCTTTAACTGGCAATTGCGCGGTCGTGCGACGTGGCTCCCAAACAAAGTTCATGTCCTTTTTTCAACCCAAAATAGAGCTTTCTTTTGGTGGTATTTGATCACCTCTGCGGTTTTTATTTTTTGCTCTATAAACAAAAATAGTGCGACAATTTTGAAAAAAATACAATGGGGGTAGATTCAGCAAGCAATTACGCCTGCGTATCCATAGATACGCAGCGTAATTGCTAAGTAGCGCCGGCGTATCTACTTTCTGTATTCAGAAAGGTAGATACGCCGACTTTAGCCAAAGATACGACTGGCTTAAGTCTCTTATGTCGTCGTATCTTAGGGTGCATTCTGACGCTGGCCGCTAGGTGGCGTTCCCGTAGTTGTCAGCGTAGAGTATGCAAATTGCATACTTGCGCTGATTCACAAACGTACGCGCAGCTGACGTTAGTTTTTTACGTCGTTTGCGTAAGTTGGTTTCGTCGTAAGGCTGCTCCTGCTATTAGGAGGCGCAGCCAATGTTAAGTATGGACGTTGTTCCCGCGTCGCGATTTTCAAATTTTGCATCGTTTGCGTAACTCGTTCGTGAATGGCGCTGGACGCCATTTACGTTCACGTCGAAGCCAATGACGTCCTTGCGACGTCATTTACCGCAATGCACGTCGGGAAATTTTCCCGACGGAGCATGCGCAGTACATTCGGCGCGGGAACGCGCCTAATTTAAATGATCCACGGCCCCTACGGGATCATTTAAATTACGCGGGGTTACGCCGTCCCCTTTTACGAAACGCCGCCGCAAATTACGGAGCAAATGCTTCGTGAATGAAGCGTAGCTCCAGTAATTTACGGAGGCGTAGCGTAAAAACGAAACGCTGCGCCGCCGTAACAGTGCGCCCCCCTACCTGAATCTGGGCCAATATTTTTTACTTTTTGCTATAATAAATATCCCCCAAAAAATATATAAAAAAGCAAATTTTTTTCCTCAGTTTAGGCCGATACGTATTCTTCTACCTATTTTTGGTAAAATCGAAATAAGCGTTTATTGATTGGTTTGCGCAAAAGTTATAGCGTCTACAAATTAGGGGATAGTTTTATGACTTTTTTTTTTTTTAACTAGTAATGGCGGTTATCTGCAAATTTTTATCGTGACTGCGACTTTATGGCGGACACATCGGACACTTTTGACACATTTTTGGGACCATTGTCATTTTTACAGCGATCAGAGCTATAAAAATGCACTGATTACTGTGAAAATTACACTGGCAGTGAAGGGGTTAACCACTAGGTGGCGCTGAAGGGGTTAAGTGTGTCCTAGGGAGTGATTCTAACTGTTAGGGGGCATGGATACGAGTGACACGTCACTGATCGCTGCTCCCGATGAGAGGGAGCATACGATCAGTGTCACTATGCAGAACGGGGAGATGCTTGTTTACACTTTTCCCCGTTCTGCAGCTCTGTGACCCGATCGCGGGGCGACCGGCGGACATCGAGTCCGCGGGTCCTGCGGACATGGTCACAGAGCTTGTGGCAGGCGCGCGCCCGCACAGCGGGAATTTCAAAGTGACGTATATATACGTTCATTTCCCAGCCGTGCCATTCTGCCGACGTATATGTACAGGAGCCGGTCCTTAACCGGTTAGGGTGAGGGAAGGAAAAGCCTCTCTGAATAGAAGATTTTTCAAGGATCGTCTAAAAGTTGACAGAGTAGGAAATAGACGAATTTGGATCGGGAGTTCGAGATGGTGGGAGAGGCTCGGAAGAAGTCCTGGAGGCAAGCGAGGAGGAAGTTGGCGAGGGAGCTAGAGTTGCATACACACTGTCACACCAAATTCCGACCGTCCAAAACGCGGTGACGTGCAAAACTACGACGAGCCGAAAAAAATGAAGTTCAATGCTTCCGAGAATGCGTCGACTTGATTCTGAGCATGCGTGGTTTTTTTCTCCGTCGGAGTTCCATACAGACGAACTGAATTTTCTATAGGTTTTTTTTTCATTGGGTAAAAAAAAGAGAACATGTTCTCTTTCTAAGTCCGTCTGAATTTCCAATGGAAGAACTCAGATGGGGCGCAAACACGGTCGGAATATCCAATGAAAAAATTGCCGTCCAGACGAGGCTTTCCCCCTTGCGAAACACGTTGACGTCACCAGCGTCACGTGACGCCCGCACTCCATCGTATTCCGGAAGATAGCCCTCCATGGACACAGGGAACTCGGAGGGACCTGACCTTAGCTATACACAGCGGCGTGTCCGCTCTTCATCTGGAGGGAGAGTTCCAGCAGCCCAACTTACCATCCTATCAGTGGTCACTTCACTGAATAATGACGATCTGGATCTTGTGATGTCACACGGGTCACGGTTGGCAGATGCTTTTTCAATTCCTCAACGCGTTTCTTATGAGAAGCTCAATATGCATGTAGACTTTAAATTAAAGGGTCACTAAAGGAATTTTTTTTTTAGCTAAATAGCTTCCTTTACCTTACTGCAGTACTGGTTTCATGTCCTCATTGTTCGTTTTTGCTTTGAAGTAGCTGTAATTCTGCTGTGATCTCCACACTTCCTGGTTGCCTGTTTCCTTATAACCATGGTACTGGGAGATTTTCGCGGTGGTCTAAGCTGTCATTACTGTGTATCTAAAACTCCTCAGAACCAATCAGATTCATTTTAAAAACAAAACACTGCCCTGGATTTGTTTGTTTTTGTTCTGTGAGTCTTCCCGACTCACCTCTCACCCGGAACTTCATGTATGTACCTTTAAAACCGAAAGTGAAACTAGAGGCACATTATATGATAGATTAAATTCAATTTTTAATCATTTTTAAAAGGAATCAGTTAACTTTTATGTCTCTATACCCAATAAACAGTCATTTCAGAAAAAAAAATGTTTTCCTTTAGTGACCATTTAAATTAAATTTAAAGGGATATAATTCCAATCACAACAATCCACATACCATTTTATCATTTTAGAATAGCATAAAAAATGGCAATCAAAAAAGCATTCCATAGATATTGTGTTCACCAATACACAGACAGATTTCGATGAAATTGGTGATCTAGCTCCGCGAAACGCGTTGGGTCTACTCTATGCTCAAGAATTTAATCATAGGCCTCGTACACACAACAGTTTTCCTGTCGTGTGTATGTCTTTCGTCGAGAAAACTGTCGTGGATCTCGACTTGAAAAAAGGAGAACATGCTCTCTTTTTTCTCGTCGGGAGTCTCAATTTTCTGGTCGTGGTTCTCGTCGGGCCGGTTTACGATGAGAAAAACACGTTCGTGTGTATGCTTAGAAACCCGCGCATGCTCAGAATAAAGTATGAGACAGGAGCGCACCTTCGGTAAAAGTAGCGTTTCGTAATGGAGATAGCACATTCGTCACGCTGTAACAGACAGAAAAGCGCGAATCGTCTCTTACCAAACTTTTACTTAAAGTGGAGGTTCACCCGGAATTACCACTTTTTACCCTTAGATTGAGGCTCATTTTGTGAAGGGGAATCGGCTAGTTGTTTTAAAATCGAAGCAGTACTTACCGTTGTAGAGAGCGATCTTCTCCGCCGCTTCCGGGTATGGGCTGCGGGACTGGGCGTTTCTTATTTTGATTGACAGGCTTCCGACGGTCGCATCCATCGCGTCACGATTTTCCGAAAGTAGCCGAACGTCGGTGCGCAGGCGCCGTATAGAGCCGCACCGACGTTCGGCTTCTTTCGGCTACTCGTGACGCGATGGATGCTACCGTCGGAAGCCTGTAAATCAAGAAGGAACACCCACTCCCGAAGACCCATACCCGGAAGCGGCGGAGAAGATCGCTCTCTACAACGGTAAGTAATGCTCGGATTTTAAAACAACTAGCCGATTCCCCTAAACTAAATGAGCATCCATCTACGGGTAAAAAAATGTTTATGGGTGAACTCCCGCTTTAACACGCGGTAATACGAGATTAGCAAAAGCAGCCCCAGGGGTGGCGCCAGTGGAATCGAACTTCCCCTTTATAGTGCCGTCGTACGTGTTGTACGTCACCGCGTTTGAGAACGACGAGATTTTGTCTTGACAGTGTGTATGCAAAGAAAGCTAGACAAGAACCTCGTCGAGGAAAACGACGTTTCTTTTACGACAAGATTCTCGGTGGTGTGTACGAGGCCATATACAGGGAACAAGTATTATTGACTATGTGCCATATGTTACTCATACATATACATGTTTTTATGATATTTTTACTGGTGTTTGTATAATAAAATTATATTTTAAATTCATTTTGTGTTTTTGTGTTCACCTCAACGGCAGCCTCATATCCTCCAAAATCCTAACTAATGTATGGAAGGGAAACTTTCCTCCCTGTCCTTTGATTTTACTTTGAAAGATGAACGCTGTCTATGGGCTTTGCCAGGACACATCATATTCCTGTGATCTCCGCGTACTCCGGAGACTTTACTGATCACATTTTAGGATGAATAGCTGAGAACGTGATCATATTCTCAAAAATCCTACCTAATGTATGGGAGGGATTCTTTCCTCCCTATCCTTTGATTTTACTAGATATATTGGGATGTGGATATGATTGTTTATCCTTGGAACTGGTCAAACCTTTAATGAGAAACGTTAATCTTTCAGTTTAGGAGAGGGACACACCCTGTAGAAATGTGTACAGAAACCTCACAGAGGGGCCCCCCACAGCTCCTCCTCCCAACGTCCCTCCAATCAGAGTCAGAGAAACCTATGACATCACACTGACCTCACAGCTCCTCCTAACATCCCTCCAATCAGAGTCAGAGAATCCTATAACATCACACTGACCTCACAGCTCCTCCTCCCAATGTCCCTCCAATCAGAGTCAGAGAATCCTATGACATCACACTGACCTCACTGCTCCTCCTCCCAACGTCCCTCCAATCAGAGTCAGAGAATCCTATGACATCACACTGACCTCACAGCTCCTCCTCCCAACGTCCCTCCAATCAGAGTCAGAGAATCCTATGACATCACACTGACCTCACAGCTCCTCCTCCCAACGTCCCTCCAATCAGAGTCAGAGAATCCTATGACATCACACTAATTTCACAGCTCCTCCTCCCAACGTCCCTCCAATCAGAGTCAGAGAATCCTATGACATCACACTGACCTCACTGCTCCTCCTCCCAACGTCCGTCCAATCAGAGTCAGAAAATCCTATGACATCACACTGACCACACTGCTCCTCCTCCTAACGTCCCTTTAATCAGAGTCAGAGAAACCTAGGACATCACACTGACCTCACAGCTCCTCCTCCCGACGTCCCTCCAATCAGAGTCAGAGAATACTATGACATCACACTGACCTTACAGCGCCTCCTCCTAATATCTCTCTCTATCCAACTCTTTTTTCTGATGCTTTTAGGATGTGGGCCGGCCCCTGGCCTCTTCACTTTCAAAGTAGGGCTGTTGGACCTGCATTGTATGTAATATCAGAAACCTCGGCATGAAGTGGGGTTTAAATAAAAAGACCTGACCAGTGAGGTGAGGGGGATTCTGGGAATGTCATTTGATTTTACTATTTGTGTTCAGATCTAGAGTTTTCCTCCTGTGAAGTCTGGAGATCACATGACCATCACATTGCCTCCACCTCCCTCCCTGATAGGATAGAGAAATACAAAGAAGATTCTAGAAGTCACCAGAGAGATCATCGAGCTGCTGACAGGAGAGGTGAGCGGTGCCGGGAAGGACGTCATGATGGAGAATCAGCCGCCCCTCACATCACCGGGTAAGAGGAAACTTTATTGTAAAGGAGAGAGCAGTACGGAGGATCCACCTAGATCCCCCATCATCTGATAAACACATAGAAACAATGTATTCAGTCAGTGTGTGTGTTTCCTACAGATGGATCCAGTAATGGGAACCCACCAGAGAGATGTCCCCGTCCTCTGTATTCCCGGGATTCCACACAGGAAGGTCACACCATCCCCCACCATCATCAGGTAGATGAGGAACAATCACTGGTAGTATCATTAGGATCTGTACATTATCTGCATTGTTACCATTGATGTCATTTTTATTCTATATTCAGAGTGGAAACCTGAGAGATCCTAAAGTTGAGGTTAAAGAAGAGATAAAAGAGGAGGATGATGAGGATGGGGTGATGGAGGAAGAACACAAAGATCTGTACCAGGACACCATGGTGGAGTCATCCAGCTATAGAAACCCACCAGAGAGATGTCCCCGTCCTCTGTATTCCCGGGATTCCACACAGGAAGGTCACACCATCCCCCACCATCATCAGGTAGATGAGAAACAATTATTTTAAGTTAAAATTGTTATACAAGTGTGTTTGTTACAATGAATGTAGTATTGTATCTTTCAGATCGAAAACCCCAAGGATAATATTGCTTTAAAAGAAGAGTATAAAGAGGAGGATGAGGAGTATGGAGTGATGGAGGAGTTTTCAGAAGGACACAAGGATATGATGGAGCCACCTAATACCAGGAACCCCCCAGAGAGATGTCCCCGTCCTCTGTATTCCCGGGATTCCACACAGGAAGGTCACACCATCCCTCCTTATTTAAAGGTTGGTGGATCGGAGCATCTAGAACATGAACTTGAGTAGACAATGTGATGTCACAATAAAAAAGCTTATATCTTACAGATGATATTTTCTCTCATTCTCTTGGTTTAGAGTGGGGATCCAATCGATATAGAATTTGAGGTGAAATCAGAAGAAGAAGAGACGTATGTGAGGGATGATCAGCAGTCTATGGAGGAGGATGGAATAACGGGGACATTTATAAAGGAGGACACTCCTACAGAGATCAGCACAGGTGGGTCATTAACACTGTGATACATTTGCCTATATGTCTCAGTTTACTGCTCCCTGCTAGCCATATGGGTAGAGGTAGAAAGGAATTTCATGTGATTCATTCCTCTGACAGGTTATTGACGTGCTAATGTCCCCTCACTATTTCTAAAGGTTAATTGATCTATTGTGTTGTGTGAAGGAGAGCTGTGTTTAAGTGGCTTGTGTTAATTATTCTGATTGCTTCATTGTGGTAATTATCTCTCTATATGCGGGGTCGAGCGGTCTGGTTGATGTATTCAGTACAGCTAGTGCTCAGCGTCATTGATGTCATTGTCTAAAGAAAATGTGTTTTCAGCATCGGCCCCGTCGTGTCTACCTAGTCATCTGTATGGAAGCCCCAGTGTGAGGGGGGCGGAGATTTGTCATTGTAACAGTTTTGGAAATGACATATAAGCTGTGTGATATAACATTAAAGTCTGTGTTGTTCAAGCAGTAAGCTTGTCTCATGTGTGGCTTTCTGGGCGATTCCAGGGATATCCCTCCTCGTGGAATATTGGGGTGATTTTCGTTATGGGAAGAAGGGAACGTTGACGGGGATATCATACCGATACCGTCACAATTGGTTGGTAGCAGTGGGATTTTTCCCTTCTATTCCCCTTCACACCCGGATTCCAAGCAGACACTGGAAGAACTACTGGAAGTTCGTGGAAGGATTGCTAGCAACAAAACCAAGCGGGTCATCATAGCAGAATCAATGGAGCTAGACCAGGAGGACGGGATTGCAGCAACGCCAGCAGTACAAGAGATGGAGACACCAGTGATTCAGGAGGAGGAATCGCCAGCCAACAAGCTAATGAGAGAGAAGCTAGCGTGGTTCGGCCCGAACCCAACGCCGGATGTGGTGCTGAAAGTGATGGACCTGTTAGCGGAGGAAAATAAACAAATAAGAGACGCAGAACTACAGAAGGCTAAAGAAATAAGAGACGCAGAGCTACAGTTAAAACTGGCAGCAGTCCAACAAGCAGCCGCACATTCTCCAAACAGTGAGTACAGCACAGCAGACGCAAGGAAGATTCCGTTTAGCGCTTTTAAAGCTTTTGATGAAAAGGACTGTGAGATTGATAACTTCCTGGCGGATTTTGAGCGACAATGTAACCTGCACCGAATAGCTAGAGGAGAGTGGGTTGCAATATTGTCAGGCAAACTGTCAGGCAAAGCTTCTGATGCTTTCCGTACCGTGCCAGATCAGGATATCCATAGCTACGCCCGGGTTAAAGAAGCGCTCCTGGCTCGTTATGCAGTAACCCCAGAGTCCCACCGACAGAAGTTCAGGGACTCACGCAAAACCACGAAAGACTCTTATGCGGAATGGGCATGCCAATTGTCCCGGTCGGCCTCTAACTGGGCTAACAGCAGCCAGGCCACCACCGCAGAGGACATTTTGCAACTAATGCTCCTGGAGCAATTTTACAATCACATCCAGACGGACGTCAAAGACTGGGTGAGAGATCGCAGGCCCATGACTCTACCAGAGGCCGCTAAGTTGGCGGATGAATATGCAGATACTCGCAAGACGAACCAGGTCACACCACAGGAACAACTTCCACCACAAACGGTGCCCTCACACCCACCAACCGCTAGATACCAACCTCCTAACAGACCGGTGACATCTAGCCCTCGCTATCCACGCCAGGAGGGCAACGAACAACGCTGCTTCCGGTGCAAACAGCTGGGTCACTTCAAGCAGAATTGCCCCATGAATGACAACACCAGGTCAAATTGGTCTCAACCTGGGTACCGCCCACCAGCAGCAGCCCATTGTGTAGACTCGGCTTGGGATCCCCAGGAGCTGGGTCAGGAAGAACCATTGGGCACCCCTTACGAAGCCCTCATGGTACAATCTGTTATTACGGACAACAGGGAACACCATTGTCAGCTGGTCATGGGCGACAGCCCTGAGCCGGAGGGGCCCTGGAAGGAGCTGGGCAGAAAGAGGCACCGCCGGCCACCCTTCAAGAAGAAGAGGTCCTGGAAGCCGTATAACAAGCTGACCTGGGAGGAGAAGAAGCGACTGGAGGAGAGGGAGTCGCAGCGGGCGTCCCAGATGCGTGCCGAGATGTTCGCCAAGGGCCCACCGGTGGCCCCTTACACCACCACCCAGTTCCTGATGATGAAGGACCACGTGGAGAGCCTGCAGGACATGAGCAAGCAGGATCTGATCCGTGAGTACATAGAGCTGGAGGAGTGCATAAGCCGCATGGAGGAGGAGAACAACCACCTGAGGTCACAGCAGGCTGACCCCCCCAGGCTCCATGAACTGGAGATGGAGCTGGAGAAGCTCCAAGAGGAGAACAGGCGGCTGCGGAGGGAGCAGGGGGTGGCTGACCTTATGGGGCTCTGATTCCCCCCCCCCCCCCAGGACTCTGAGCACCAGTGCTACAGCATTTCAACAAATATAACTTTTTCTTTTTATGAATCTCCTGGGATTGTCACTTCAGAGCCATAACCTGCCCCCTCCCATAGCGGGACACCTAGACGGCGGCGCACAGACCCATTCGCTGTCTTCACACTGACTTCTGGTGACTTTGCAGATCGCACAAAGACTTGGGGACTGACCGGCGTGTGATCTGACGACCCGGTGACATACCTGAGTCTGAAGCAGTTGCCAAGGGAGGTCAGTCATGCCAAACGGAGTTAACCTCGGACTAAAAGCTCTGAACCCGTCAACCCTACTGGACCAGGGAAGGTCCAACCGGGTTTGCCGGAGCAGGGAGCAAAAGGGGGGCCATTGTGATACATTTGCCTATATGTCTCAGTTTACTGCTCCCTGCTAGCCATATGGGTAGAGGTAGAAAGGAATTTCATGTGATTCATTCCTCTGACAGGTTATTGACGTGCTAATGTCCCCTCACTATTTCTAAAGGTTAATTGATCTATTGTGTTGTGTGAAGGAGAGCTGTGTTTAAGTGGCTTGTGTTAATTATTCTGATTGCTTCATTGTGGTAATTATCTCTCTATATGCGGGGTCGAGCGGTCTGGTTGATGTATTCAGTACAGCTAGTGCTCAGCGTCATTGATGTCATTGTCTAAAGAAAATGTGTTTTCAGCATCGGCCCCGTCGTGTCTACCTAGTCATCTGTATGGAAGCCCCAGTGTGAGGGGGGCGGAGATTTGTCATTGTAACAGTTTTGGAAATGACATATAAGCTGTGTGATATAACATTATATAACATTAAAGTCTGTGTTGTTCAAGCAGTAAGCTTGTCTCATGTGTGGCTTTCTGGGCGATTCCAGGGATATCCCTCCTCGTGGAATATTGGGGTGATTTTCGTTATGGGAAGAAGGGAACGTTGACGGGGATATCATACCGATACCGTCACAAACACTAAATCCATTCCTCCACCCATACTGCTCACTGATTGGTCCAGAGTAGGGCGGGGACTGGATATCAGCCTGTAATCCCCTGGTCACTTTCCTGAGCTGTGTTCCCCGTCCTGTATTCCTGTATTTCTCTCGGATAATCTTCCTTCTCTGTGCTGCAGACACAATTTATGTCTCTAGACTGGATTTATGGAGATTCTGGGGTTCAGCTGGCAGTCGCTCGAGTATCTTTTATGTAAGATGGCAGACATGTAACATGAGGAAGGAGAAAAGAGTCCAAAATGCAACAGTCTCATGTTGCATGTGTGCCGTCTTGCATAAACCCATGTTTCCCTGAGCGCCCTTGTCATTGCTATAGATATAGAGGGCCAGATTCTCAGAAGAGTTACGACGGAGTATCTCAGGAAACTCCGTCGTATCTCTCTTTTTTGACCCGCGTATCTATGCGAGTGATTCCTAGAATCATTTTCGCATAGATACGGCCAAGATCCGACAGGTGTAAGTGACTTACACTGTCGGATCTTAAATGTAATTCGCCGCTGGCCGCTAGGTGGGGTTTACGTTCAGGTCTCATTTGACTATGCAAATGAGCCTGCTACGCAGATTCCCGAACGAATTTGCGTTGCGTAGTCGTCGCTTACGTTGTATCCGTAGGCGTAAGGTTAGCCCTGCTATATGAGGGGTAACCTTACGCCAGTCCCACGTATGCCATGTTAAGTATGGCGTCGGGTCCGCGTCGTCTTTTCCCGTCGGGTAAGTTGTTTTCCTAAGTCGTTCTTGAATACGACTTTACGTCAATGACGCACACGTCGGCGTCATTGACGTTTTCCGTCGTGAGCTGGAGCATGCGCACTGGGCTATTTTTCAGCCCGGCGCATGCGCAGTTCAATCGACGCGGGGGCGCGCTTAATTTAAATACAAGCCGCCCCCTTTGAATTACGCGGGGATACGCCGGCCCATTTACACTACGCCGCCACAAACTACGGAGCAAGTGGTTGAAGAATACAGCACTTGCTCCAGTAAGTTGCGGTGTAGTGTAAATGGCTTACGCTACGCCGCCGCAGAATTTTCAAGAATCTGGCCCAGAATCTTTATACTCTATTATCCCGCACATGGGGGGCATCCGGGTGACGGCGTCCTTTCTCATGGAAGAAGACAGGAATGTCTAGACGCTCAATCGCTTTGTACTTAATTTGCGGACGGCCGCACACCAAAAAAGTCTTGAGTTGTCTTTATTGAAGGAACATAAGCAAACACCGCAAATACACAGCAGAAATCAAAAACAGCCGACGCGTTTCACACTTAGTGCTTATTCATGGCCACTTGGGATTTCCCTGGAGCGGTGAACCCCACCTCGCTCAGTTATTTGAATTTTTGAGGAGCTGGTGTTTTGGTTATCTATCTGTGGTGTTCGTACCATGTACGTATTGAGGTTGCTCTGGATTTTGGCTTCTGCCAATGCCAGAGCTGGATCTAACAAAAAGCCTCAAATACCCAAAAATTGTCCCATTTCGATAAGATGAAGTTGCCCTTTTTTTCTCTATTCTGTTTATATACCGGCATTGTATTTAAAATTTCATGGGTCAGCTGGTAAATGCACCAACAAGAAACAAAGCGTTACTAAACCTACTGATTACCAACAATACAGACCTCATCACGGATGTGGAAATACGAGGCAATTTAGGAAACAGTGATCACAGGGCAATTAGTTTCAGTATAAATCACACAAATAGGAAAACAAAAGGGGAATACAAAGACACTGAATTTCGGAAGAGGCCAATTTCCCTAAACTACGTTCCTTGCTAGAAGATATAAATTGGGATAAAATCTTAGGAACACGGAGGGAAAATGGGTATGCTCTAGGAACATATTAAATAAATGTTTTAGCCAGTGTATCCCAATGGGAAATACATTTAAAAGAGCGAACAGAAGTCCTGGGTGACTTAACTCCAACGTAAAAATGCATATAAAAGCAAAAGAGAAGGCCTTCAAAAAATACAAGACTGAGGGATCATCACCAGCATTCCAACTTTACAAAGAATGCAACAAGAAATGTAAGGGTGCAATTAGGGTGGCTAAGATAGAACACAAGGAACTTCTCAGTCTTCACGAGGGAATCGGGGGGCTTCAGTAACCAAAACTGCAAGGTTTCTCTTCATAACACGTCACAGGAAGCACCCTCATGGCTAATAGAGTATAGAATGAAAAATAGACTTGGGAAACTTAACATTGATAAGTCACCGCGACCAGATGGCTTGCACCCGAGGCTCCTTAAGGGACTCAGTCAAGTAATTGCCAGACCATTGTTCCTAACTCTAATGCCTTGTACACACGACTGGTTTTCACAACGAGAAAACTGCCATTTTTTATATCTGCCGTGAACACCGGTCGTGTGTATGCTCCCTAGCAGTTTTCTCGACGAAAAAACTGCCTGCAAAAAAATTTTAAACCAGCTCTCTTTTTTTCTTGTCGTGTTTCCCACTGCTGGTGCTTTTGCAATTGTGCAGACCGACAAGGAGGGCAGTTGAGGAGGCAGACCGCCTCCTCAACCGGTCAGCGTAACACTTTCACCACCAACTTCAGCACAGCCATGGGTAAACGCCAGCAGGCAGTTTTAAAACTTTCCTGTTTGGGGGAAAAACCCCACACCGCGCATGAGTTGTGGAGGGACATGGAACAACAGACCGATGAGTGGTTGGCGTCAGTGAGCCTCAAGGCGGTCCTGGTGGTGTGCGATAATTGGCGAAATCTCGTATCAGCTCTGGGCCTAGCCGGTTTGACGCACATCCCTTGCCTGGCGCATGTGCTGAATTTGGTGGTGCAAAGTTTCCTGAAAACTTATCCAGATATGCCACAGCTGCTGCAGAAAGTGCGGGCCATCTGTGCGCACTTTCGGAGTTCTCACCCTGCTGCTGCTTGCCTGGCAGCGCTGCAGCGTAACTTCGGCCTTCCCGCTCACCGCCTCATATGTGATGTGCCCACAAGGTGGAACTCCACCTTGCACATGCTGGCCAGACTGTGCGAGCAGCAGCAGGCGATAGTGGAGTTCCAGCTGCAGCACGCACGCGTGAGTCGCTCTGCGGAACAGAACCACTTCACCACCAATAACTGGGCCTCCATGCGAGACCTTTGTGCCTCGTTGCGCTGTTTCGAGTACTCCACCAACATGGCCAGTGCCGATGACGCCGCTCTCAGCGTGACTATCCCAGTTCTATGCCTCCTTGAAAAAACGCTACGGGCGATGATGGAAGAGGATGTGGCACAGGAGGAGGAGGAGGAATCGGGATCATTTCCAAGGCTTTCAGGGCAGTCATTCACAAGTGGCTCCGAGGGTGGGTTTGTGCACCAACAAAGGCCAGGTACACAATTGTCCAGCAGGGGCAAAGTTCTGGAGGATGATGAGGTGGAGGAGGAACCATGTTCACAGCAGGGTGGCACCCAGACCAGCTCATGGCCATCACTGGTGCGTGGCTGGGGGGATACAGAGGACACAGATGATACACCTCCCACAGAGGACAGCTTTTTGTTGCCTCTGGGCAGCCTGGCACACATGAGCAATTACATGCTGCAGTGTCTCCGCAACGACCGGCGTGTTTCGCACATTATAACAGGTGCTGATTACTGGGTGGCCACCCTGCTGGATCCCCGTTACAAGGACAATGTACCGTCCTTAATTCCCTCACTGGAGCGTGATCGCAAGATGCGAGTACAAGCGCACACTGGTAGACGCACTGCTGGTGGAATTCCCACCTGACAGCGGGGGCACAAGGCGAAGGCAGAGGAGGAGGAAGAGGTTGCCAACGCAGCCGGGGCACCGCCAGCACCTCAGAAGGCAGGGTTAGCATAGCCAAAATGTGGACAATCTTTGTCAGCACGCCACAACAACCAGCACCACCAGCTGATATGGAACGTTTTAGCAGGAGGCAGCATTTCAGCAACATGGTGGAGCAGTATGTGAGCACACCCCTACACGTACTGAATGACGGGTCTGCCCCCTTAAACTTCTGGGTCTCCAAATTGGGCACATGGCCTGAGCTTGACCTTTACGCCTTGGAGGTGCTGGCCTGCCCTGCGGCCAGTGTATTGTCTGAACGTGTATTTGGCACGGCAGGGGGCCTTATCACAGACAAGCGCAGCCGCCTGTCCAGAGACAATGTGGACAAGCTCACGTTCATTAAAATGAACCAGGCATGGATCCCAGAGGACTTGTCCGTACCTTGTGCAGAATAGACACCGGGCCGGCCTTACCCAGCCATTGTTTTTTTCTGAGCTTTCTAGGGTTGCCACCTCATCCCTTTAAATGCAAAAACATATTAATTACACAGGTTCTCTGGCTGATTAAGGTGCTGCTAATTAAACTCACTTGGTGCCTTATCGACATTAAATTAGCCCCAGAACCTGTGTAATTACTATGGCCCGGATTCATGTAGATGCGCGTATCTTTGTGCGGGCGTAACGTATCCTATTTACGTTACGCCTCTGCAATTTTTTCGGGCACGTGCCGTATTCTGAAAACAAAGTTGTGGCGGCGTAGCGTAAATAGCTAGCTTATCTACATATTTCTAAGCGTAAATCAGCGTACACGCCCCTAGCGGCCAGCGTAAATATGCAGTTACGATCTGACAGCGTAAAAGACTTACGCTGGTCAGATGTAATACAAATCTATGCGTAACTGATTCTAAGAATCAGGCGCATAGATACGACGGCTCTCATTCGGACTTACGACGGCGTACATGGCGCTACGCCGTCGTAAGTCCTTTAAGAATCTGGGCCTATGTGTTCGGGTTTAAAGGGATTAGGTGGCAACCGTAGATCTTTCTCACTCTTTTGGGGTGTACCCTAATTTAAAAAATAAATCAATTAAAAACCAAAACCTGCTGTGTTGGCTACCTCGTCCTCCTCCACCGCCGCTTCCACCTACACCGCCACCTCAACCTCCTACTCCATATGGACCTCGTCCTCCTAGGTCAAGATTACATATATATATTTTTTAATGTTAGTTTAAGTTATTTCCCGATCCACAATTCTTTGCAGAGTACTTGCCATGCTCTTCCCGACATTTTGTTGCCATTTGCAGCCCTCTAGCCAACCCTAACCCTAACCCTAACCCTCAACCTCCTACTCCATATGGACCTCGTCCTCCTAGGTCAAGATTTTATTTTATTTTTTTTATGTTATTTTAAGTTATTTTCCCGATCCACATTTTTCTGCCATTTGCAGCCCTCTAGCCCTTTCCATTCGTTTTTTTAGAGACATTTTAGTAGTCAAGAGTCCGGGTCCCCATTGACTTCAATGGGGTTCGGGTACGGGGTCAAATTCGGGTTCCGAACCCAGACTTTTTTCCGAAGTTCGGTCGAATCCGAACATCCAGGTGTCCGCTCAACTCTAGTTGTGAGCTCTGAACTTATTCTCTCTGGAGAAGAGACTCTTGAGAGGGGAGATGATTTCATTGTACAAATACCGTACTGGTGAGAAAACTTTTCTAGGTAAGGTAATTTAATTTATTGTTTAATTTAACTTAACAATAAGTTTATCTTTAAACTGCGTAGGGGGTTCTTTACTGTAGGAGCGGCAAGGGTTTTGAATTCCCTTCCACAGGCGGTGATCTCAGCGGGGGACATCGACAGTTAAAAAAAATGATTAGATAAGCACCTGAATGACCGCAACATACAGGGATTTACAATGTAATGCTGACATATAATCACACACAGAGGGGGGACTTGTGTCTTTTTTCAGCCTCACCTACTATGTAACTGTCACTCCTATATAAGACAGTTCTCGTTGTTTCCTCACTCTCTGACTAAGGTCCATATATAAAGAAATGATCTGGTAGGAGATCAGAGGACCCATTTACTAGTTACCTTGAGGGGGGAATTGTAAGATCCTCAGAGACAAAGCTGCCTGATGTGGGCGGAGTCCTGGTTTAGGGGAACCAATCAGCTCATGTCTAGTAATAATCTTTGTATTTCTATTTTAGTAGATGGACGGGAGATGAGGAAAACCTCAGAGGATTGTCTCACTTTGTCTCCAGACTGTAAAGTAGAAGATGAGGACATCACACAGTATAGTCCAGGAGAAAACCCGACTACCTCAAATGTCCATCCGGCACCACACAGTGTAGATGGACCATCGTATTCCTCTTATCCTGAGGAACCTCAGACTGTGCGGGACGGTGCCGGACCATCGTATTCCTCTTATCCTGAGGAACCTCAGACTATGCGGGATGGTGCCGGACCATCGTATTCCTCTTATCCTGAGGAACCTCAGACTGTACGGGACGGTGCCGGACCATCGTATTCCTCTTATCCTGAGGAACCTCAGACTGTGCGGGACGGTGCCGTCCTTCCAAAAGATAAGACATTTGCCTGTACTGAGTGCGGAAAGTGTTTCCGTTTTAAATACCGTCTTAATGCACATAAAAGATCTCACACAGGGGAGAAGCCGTATTCCTGTGATGAGTGCGGGAAATGTTTTTCACATAAGTCCAGTCTTTCCACGCATCAGAGATCTCACACGGGGGAGAAGCCATATTCCTGTACTGAGTGCGGGAAATGTTTTTCAATGAAGTCCAGTCTTTCCTATCATCAGAGATTGCACACGGGGGAGAAGCCATATTCCTGTACTGAGTGCGGGAAATGTTTTTCAATGAAGTCCAGTCTTATCTATCATCAGAGATTGCACACGGGGGTGAAGCCATATTCCTGTACTGAGTGCGGGAAATGTTTTTCAATGAAGTCCAGTCTTATCTCTCATCAGAGATTGCACACGGGGGAGAAGCCGTATGCTTGTACTGAGTGCGGGAAATGTTTTTCATTGAAGTCCAGTCTTATCTCTCATCTAAGATTGCACATGGGGGAGAAGCTGTATGCTTGTACTGAGTGCGGGAAATGTTTTTCAATGAAGTCTATGCTTTCCAAACATCAGAAATTGCACATGGGGGAGAAGCCGAATTCCTGTCCTGAGTGTGGGAAATGTTTTTCACGGAAGTCCAATCTTTTCCATCATCAGAAATTGCACACGGGGGAGAAGCCATATACTTGTCCTGAGTGCGGGAAATGTTTTCCACGTAAGTCCCGTCTTTCCCATCATCAGAAATTGCACACGGGGGAGAAGCCGTATTCTTGTCCTGAGTGCGGGAAATGTTTTTCACAGAAGTCCTATCTTTCCATTCATCAGAAATTGCACACGGGGGAGAAGACATATTCTTGTCCTGAGTGCGGGAAATGTTTTTCACAGAAGTCCTATCTTTCCATTCATCAGAAATTGCACACGGGGGAGAAGACATATTCTTGTCCTGAGTGCGGGAAATGTTTTTCACAGAAGTCCCATCTTTCCCATCATCAGAAATTGCACACGGGTGAGAAGCCACTTTCCTGTTCTGTGTGTGGGAAATGTTTTTCACAGAAGTCCCATCTTTACACACATCAGAGATCTCACACTGGGGAGAAGCCGTATTCCTGTTCTGAGTGCGGGAAATGTTTTTCACAGAGCTCCCATCTTTCCACACATCAGAGATCTCACACGGGGGAGAAGCTGTATTCATGTACTGAGTGCGGGAAATGTTTTACATTGAAGTCCCATCTTTCCACACATCAGAGATCTCACACGGGGGAGAAGCCGTATTCCTGTCCCGAGTGCGGGGATTGTTTTACACTAAAGAGCAATCTTCAAAGACATCAGAAATTGCACATGGGGGAGAAGCCGTATTCCTGTCCTGAGTGCGGGAAATGTTTTTCACAGAAGTCCCATCTTTCCGGTCATCAGAAATTGCATACGGGGGAAAAGCCATATACCTGTCCTGAGTGCGGGAAATGTTTTTCACAGAAGTCCCATCTTACCAATCATCAGAAATTGCACACGGGGGAGAAGGCGTATTCCTGTCCTGAGTGCGGGAAATGTTTTTCACAGAAGTCCACCCTTTACCATCATCAGAAATTGCACATGGGGGAAAAGCCGTATTCCTGTACTGAGTGTGGGAAATGTTTTACAGTGAAGTCCCGTCTTACTGCACATCAGAGCTCTCACACGGGGGAGAAGCCGTATTCCTGTTCTGAGTGCGGGAAATGTTTTACAGAAAAGTCCAGTCTTTACAAACATCAGAGATCTCACACGGGGGAAAAGCCATATTCCTGTCCTGAGTGCGGGAAATGTTTTTCACAGAAGTCCAATCTTTCCCATCATCAGAAAGTGCACACGGGGGAGAAGCCATATTCCTGTCCTGAGTGTGGGAAATGTTTTTCACAGAAGTCCAATCTTACCCATCATCAGAAATTGCACATGGAGGAGAAGCCGTATGCCTGTCCCGAATGCGGGAAATGTTTTTCATTGAAGGCCGATCTTTCCAAACATCAGAGATTGCATACGGGGGAGAAGCCATATTGCTGTTTTAAATGCGGGAAATGTTTTTCAGACACGTCCTCTCATAAAAGACATCTGAGATTTCACACGGGAGAGAAGCCGTATTCTTGTCCTGAGTGCGGGAAAGGTTTTTCACAGAAGTGTCATCTTTCCAAACATCAGAGAGTGCACTCGAAAAAGAAGCCGTATTCCTGTCCTGAGTGAGGGAATTGTTCCTCACTGAAGTCCCATCTTCCTGTACATCAGGGGTCCCACACAACCCTCGAGGTGTATTAGTGAGTGCGGGAAATGTCTTGTATATGAATGTTGCTGGACATGTGGGGAAGAAGCACACCCTGATATACACCTCAGATATACTCCATGGCTGATCTTCATCATGTAAGAAACAGTTCATAAGGAGATCAGAGATCACCAAAGACATGGATGAAGTGTTGTACCGTGTTGGCCATTGATAGCAGGAGAAAAATAAAAATGGAGTCATTCCCTCTCATTGGCTGAGTACATTTTGTGGTGGAAACTCTTGCAAGAGGTCTGTTTTCTCAAGTCGTCTTCCAGGACGAAACGTGTTAACCCCACCACATAAAAGGCGGTCCTCTAGGGATTTTTAAATAAAAATAGAGTCATTCCCTCTCATTGGCTGAGGACATTTTGTGGTGTGGAGACTTAGAGGTCTATTATTGTTTTGCAAGAGGTCTGTTTTCTCAAGTCGTCTTCCAGGACGAAACGCGTTAACCCCACCACTTAAAAGGCGGTCCTCTAGGCCTTTTAAAATAAAAATGGAGTCATTCCCTCTGATTGGCTGAGTACATTTTGTGGGGGAAGATTTCACAAACACTTCCAGGTCTGTTTCTATAAACTTTGTAGAATGAATGTGTAAAGGAAATGTGTAAGTTCTGTATAGAATTGTATTCTATGTTGTATGTATTGCACACGGCACTAATAATGTTTTCATTCCATGTTTGCATTCTTTCCAGTCCTGATTAGAATTAGCCCCGCCTATGTTACACCCCTTGTTACCATAAAAGTACAATTGTAATATTAATGTGATCGCTACGTAATCATGTGTATAAAAACCTTCCATTGTCTCATAATAAAACACAACACTTATTTGGGAAGAGGCGGAGCGTATCTTCTGTGTCTGTTCCCTCCTGCAGTAGTTATTTATTTGGAACCGCCAATCAATATGAGGATAGGAGTTTCCTATCAATAAGATTCCAGAACAAATGTGACGCCCATCCCCCCAGCCGTGACCGGTATTGGTCATATTTTATTTCAGTGATTTCCTGTGGTCATTGGCTCCATCTAGTGGCCATAGTGTGGCACTGCAGTATTAATACGGCATTATTGTCCCATAATTGAGATGACGGTGATAGGAAATTGCTGTGATAATAAAAATACGGGCAGAATTTGGCACAGCTGGGCGAATGTTTGTCACATTAAAGGACATAAACCAGAAATAATATACCAACCAGTAATGTAATACGGAGAAAACTGCATTTGGCTATTACATGGCACTAAGTATCATAGGCATTAGCTCCACCTAGTGGCCAAATGCAACATTCTCCATTTTAAATCAAAGGAAAACATTCAAATGGCCTAAAAACATAATTTTTTTACCCCAATTCATAGAGATGTATAGTACCTGCCCTCCCCTTCTGGGGCACCTTCCCCCAACCCTCCCCCACTCAGTGAGTCCTCAGTTTTCTGCTGGTGTCTGAAGGTGATTGACCTCTTCTCCCTCATGGAGAAATCCGCTTGACGTGTTTCTTTGTAGTTTTATTTGAATTATTCAATCAACACCTCGCCGTCTTCTAACACCTATACAGAAGCAATGTGTCCGGATGAGGACATCCTCAGTTGGGAGTCGTACCTGGACCCCGCACCATGAAGACGGCCTGTAATGTTGCTTCAGGCACTGGATCCTGCGTGGGGGCGCTCACACTGGCATTTTGTGCAACTCGAGTTAGCTGCAGGTTGCTATGCAGGTCCAGAGTGGGGGTCCATCGCTATGGAACCCAGTCCCTGAGGACCCCCTTGGGGGGTATGCCCACCATGACGGATGAACCTTGGACTTTATATATTGTCTAGCATATTGGACAGGTAAGAGAGGGTCACCCAGGGCAGCTGATAAAATAGTACAGACAGCCCTCCTGTACTGGGCCCCATCAGTTAAAAAGGGGTGCGGGGGCCCAGTCACCTGCTGAGCAGGGGGGTCGACTGTACTGTTTTATTGCAGATACTTATCCTCTTCTGTCTTCCCCTGCAGTGCGGCCAGCTTCTCCTTCCGGCTGCCCTGTAGGGGGGAGTGGTTCTAGTACATGCAACCCTTCCATCTGCCATCTGGGCCCCCGTGTGCTCCCCTTAACCCCACAGCAGCTCCTGGCTTCCCTCCTCTCCTCTGCTGCCGGGCACACAGGGGGATGTTTCAGGATGGAGAGCGGGGGAAGGGGCCAGTACATATCATTTATTGGTCCCTTATTGTCCTGAACGACCACAGTAAGTGATCAGTACCAATCACCCATGTGCCCATTCACAATCGAAGAATAGTAAACTGTGTATACTATGCTTCAGTTTGCGAATGAGAAAGAACCTTCAGAGTGCTTCAAATTCATTCATCTGTGCAGCTGAGGCTACAGAGAACGAAACTGGTCAATCTGTGTCCTCAGTCACTTCTGGCTGGGGGTGGGTGTGGGGGCCCTGTCAGGCTGTTTGGGGACCCGTGATTTTTAACAGCAGCCCCGGGGTCACCCTATACCTCTGACCATCACTCTACAGTAAAAATGGCTGACAGATGTCTGCACACCAGTACTCTGAATGGTATCCCCGTGACTGATCTGGCTGTATGGGGCCGGTCTGTAAGTGGGTGCCGGTAGGAGCGGAGTGCATGCAGGATGACGCAAGGAAGCCGGCTGGATGTGGGTGGGTGTCCAATGGACAATATACACCGTGCAATCTCACCACTCCCCGACCATGCTGAAAGGCTCCTAGTGCCGCATGGACAAAGTCCACATGGAGGTCGTCTGCCAAACACACTTCATTTGTGCGGCTCCGTGTGTGGCGGTGTCTGTCCTCAGATGGATAACGTGGAAGTGGGTGTATGCAGGGTGCGGTCTAGAGATGGACATCACATGGGCGATGAGGCTGCACTCAGGGTTAAATGAAAAGTAGGAGGGAATTAATATAAATTAGGGCTAAAGAGCCAATCGGCGGCTCTTTACCATGTGATTAGCTGTGTCCAATCACAGCTGATCACAATGTAAACACAAGCCAGTTATCGGCATTCCTTTCCTCGTGCCTCTTATTCTGGGTGAACATCATGTGGCGGCGCACCCGAGCGGCTGGTCCCGCATGGGGCATGGCGATCACAGTTGCTAGGGCACGGTTAAAGCGGTTCTTTAATCATGTGATCGGCTGTGTCCAATCACAGCCGATCACATGTAAACAAGGAAGTGACATTTATCGGCGCTCCTCGCCTCACATTGACAGAGTGTGTGGGGAGGAGAGGCAATCAGTGGGATCTTTTAGCAGGGAACAGTCAGAGATGTAATCAGGTCACTGATCATCAGTGCCCTGATTACATTCGAGCGCAACCAGTGCCCACAAGTGCCAGAAATCAGTGCCCATTAGTAATGCCACTCAGTGCTGGCTTTCAGTGCCGCCTAACGGTGCTGCCCAGCAGTAAAGCTTATCAGTTCCACCCATCAGTGCCCACCAGTGCCAGATATCAATGCCTGTCAGTGCCACCTATCAGTGCCAGCAATCAGCACCCACCAGAGCCAGAAATCAGTGCCCATTAGTAATGCCACTCAGTGCTGGCTTTTAGTGCCGCCTAATAGTGCAGCCCAGCAGTAAAGCTTATCAGTTCCACCCACCAGTGCCAGATATCAATGCCTGTCAGTGCCAGCAATCAGCGCCCACCAGAGCCAGAAATCAGTGCCCATTAGTAATGCCACTCAGTGCTTGCTTTCAGTGCTGCCTAACGGTGCTGCCCAGCAGTAAAGCTTATCAGTTCCACCCATCAGTGCCAGATATCAATGCCTGTCAGTGCCACCTATCAGTGCCAGCAATCAGCGCCCACCAGAGCCAGAAATCAGTGCCCATTAGCAATGCCACTCAGTGCTGGCTTTCAGTGCTGCCCAGCAGTAAAGCTTATCAGTTTCACCCATCAGTGCCCACCAGTGCCAGCTATTAATGCCTATCAGTGCTCACCACTGCCACCCATCAGTGTCCACCACTGCCACCCATCAGTGTACACCACTGCCACCCATCAGTGCCACCTATAACTGCCCGTAAGTGCAGAATATTAGTGCCTACTCATCAGTGCCACCTAATCAGTGCAGCCTATTGGTGCCAATGAGTGCCGCCTCATCAGCGCACATCTGTAAAGGAGAAAAATCACTTATTTACAAAATTTACTGACAGAAACTAAGAACATTTTCTGTCTTTTAAGTTTTTTTTATGAAGAAATAAATAAAAAATCCCAGCAGTGATTAAATACCGCCCAAAAAAAAGCCCTATTTGTGTGAAGAAAATTATAAAAATGTCATATAAAGTGTTACATGACCGAGTAATTGTCATTCAAAGTGTGACTGCACTGAAAACTGGCCTGGGTAGGAAGGGGGTAAAATTGCCCGGTAGGCAAGGGGTTAATGTTGCCAGCCGTTTTGGAGTATCCCAAACCCCCGACTTCTACCAGCAATTCATTACAAAAATACAAACACATGACACTGGCCCAGATTCAAGTAGCAATTGCGCCTGTGTAACCATAGGTTACACAGCGCAATTGCTTACTTGCTCCGGCGTTACGAATGCTCCTGATTCAGGAACATCGTAACGCCGACTGCAGCCTAAAATCTGCGTGGCATAAGGCTCTTATGCCACGCATATTTTAGGCTGCATTCTTGCGATGCCCGCTAGGGGGCGCTCCCATTGTGCTCAGTGTATAGTATGCAAATTGCATACTAACACCGATTCACAATGTTGCGCGAGCCCTGCGTACGCAAGTTACGTCGTTTCCGTATGGCGTGTTTAGCGTAAGGCTGCCCCTTCTAATAGTAGGGGCAGCCAATGCTAAAGGATACCCGTCGTTCCCGCGTCGCGATATTTGAATGTTACGTCGTTTGCGTAAGTGATTCGTGAATGGCGCTGGACGCCATTCACGTTCACTATGAAGCAAATGACGTCCTTGCGACGTCATTTGCCGCAAAGCATGTCGGGAAAGTTTCCCGATGGAGCATGCGCCCTACGTTCGGCGCAGGAGCGCGCCTAATTTAAATGAATTCTGCCCCCTACGGGATCATTTAAATTGCGTGCTCTAGCGCCGGGCAATTTTGCCGGCGCGCCCTCGCAATTTACGGAGCTACTGCTCCGTGAATCGAGGGCAGCGGAGCAAATTTGCGGGGGCGCAGGGCAAAATCGCTGCCCTGCACCTCCGCAAAAAAAGCGCAATTCTCTTTGAATCTGGGCCACTGTTTATTGGAACCGGAGTGAATGGACTGTTACTTGGGTGGGTGACTGGTGGCCTCTGTACTGTTTGGGAAAGAACCAGTTATCATCAGTGGCTCCTGCGGGGGGAGCACTACACATCTATAAGGATAATACAATACATACACACACAGCACAAGGCCGTGTTCAGACTACGAGACGTTTCTTGGGGCTGCAGTTCCTCTGAGCTCCACAAGACGGTGATCTCACTTCTTCCATAGAGACAGGAAGTCTCTATGGAAGACAGGAAGTGATGTCAGGTACAAATAAGAAGTTCCGGGTGAGAGGCGAGTCGGGAAGAAGTAGAGAGGAGACGTGTTTGGAAGTGGCAGCTGAGGAGGTAATAAGATCTTATTTTTTAACCCCCGTCATGTCCGTCTTCTTCCTCCATAGTCACTTTGACATCCTTTATCTCCAGCAGATGATGATACACACATATATATTATTTTTATATAGGATTTATATTAAGACAACAGTTTTAACAACATTGAGGGCAGACAGTACAGTTACAATACAGGAGGAATCAGAGGACCCTGCTCGTTAGAGCTTACAATCTAGAAGGGGGGCCAAAGGATACAAAAGGCAATAACTGTGGGGGATGGGCAGATGGACAAAATGGAAGTCCAGGTGTTGGGTGGGGGTGGGATAGGCTTCTCTGAAGGGAAGGGTTTTCAGGGATCGCCTAAATGTGGACAGAGTAGGAGATAGTCAGACAAATTGGGATAGGGAGTTCCAGAGGATGGGAGAGGCTCTGGAAATGAGTACGGGAGGAAGTGATGAGGGAGCTAGATAACAGGAGGTCTTGGGAGGTATGAAGAGATCGATTTGGTTGGTATTGTAAGACTAAGTTAGTGATGTAGCTGGGGGCCGAGTTGTGTATGACTTTGTAAGTTGTTGTAACTATTTTGAATTAAATTGGTTGGGTGAGCGAAAGCCAGTGGAGGGATTGGCAGAGAGGGGTGGAGGACACTGGATGGAGGTCAGTGGAGGGATTGGCAGAGAGGGGTGGAGGACACTGAATGGAAACCAGTGGAGGGATTGGCAGAGAGGGGTGGAGGACACTGAATGGAGGCCAGTGGAGGGATTGGTAGAGAGGGGTGGAGGACACTGAATTGGAGGCCAGTGGAGGGATTGGCAGAGAGGGGTAGAGGACACTGAATGGAAGCCAGTGGAGGGATTGGCAGAGAGGGGTGGAGGACACTGAATGGAAACCAGTGGAGGGATTGGCAGAGAGGGTGGAGGACACTGAATGGAAGCCAGTGGAGGGATTGGCAGAGAGGGGTGGAGGACACTGAATGGAAGCCAGGGGAGGGATTGGCAGAGAGGGGTGGAGGACACTGAATGGAGGCCAGGGGAGGGATTGGTGGAGAGGGGTGGAGGACACTGAATGGAAACCAGTGCAGGGATTGGCAGAGAGGGGTGGAGGACACTGAATGGAAACCAGTGGAGGGATTGGCAGAGAGGGGTGGAGGGCACTGAATGGAGGCCAGTGGAGGGATTGGTAGAGAGGGGTGGAGGACACTGAATGGAAACCAGTGGAGTGATTGGCAGAGAGGGGTGGAGGACACTGAATGGAGGTCAGTGGAGGGATTGGTAGAGAGGGGTGGAGGACACTGAATGGAAACCAGTGGAGGGATTGGCAGAGAGGGTGGAGGACACTGAATGGAAGCCAGTGGAGGGATTGGCAGAGAGGGGTGGAGGACACTGAATGGAAACCAGTGGAGGGATTGGCAGAGAGGGGTGGAGGACACTGAATTGGAGGCCAGTAGAGGAATTGGCGGAGAGGGGTGGAGGACACTGAATGGAGGCCAGTGGAGGGATTGGCAGAGAGGGGTGGAGGACACTGAATGGAAACCAGTTGAGGGATTGGCAGGGAGGGGTGGAGGACACTGAACGGAAACCAGTGGAGTGATTGGCAGAGAGGGGTGGAGGACACTGAACGGAAACCAGTGGAGGGATTGGCAGAGAGGGGTGGAGGACACTGAATGGAAACCAGTGGAGGGATTGGCAGAGAGGGGTGGAGGACACTGAACGGAAACCAGTGGAGGGATTGGCAGAGAGGGGTGGAGGACACTGAATGGAAACCAGTGGAGGGATTGGCAGAGAGGGTGGAGGACACTGAATGGAAACCAGTGGAGGGATTGGCAGAGAGGGGTGGAGGACACTGAATGGAGGCCAGTGGAGGGATTGGCAGAGAGGGGTGGAGGACACTGAATGGAAACCAGTGGAGGGATTGGCAGGGAGGGGTGGAGGACACTGAACGGAAACCAGTGGAGTGATTGGCAGAGAGGGGTGGAGGACACTGAATGGAAACCAGTGGAGGGATTGGCAGAGAGGGTGGAGGACACTGAATGGAAACCAGTGGAGGGATTGGCAGAGAGGGTGGAGGACACTGAATGGAAACCAGTGGAGGGATTGGCAGAGAGGGGTGGAGGACACTGAATGGAAACCAGTGGAGGGATTGGCAAAGAGGGGTGGAGGACACTGAATGGAAACCAGTGGAGGGATTGGCAGAGAGGGTGGAGGACACTGAATGGAAACCAGTGGAGGGATTGGCAGAGAGGGGTGGAGGACACTGAATGGAAACCAGTGGAGGGATTGGCAAAGAGGGGTGGAGGACACTGAATGGAAACCAGTGGAGGGATTGGTAGAGAGGGGTGGAGGACACGGAATGGAGGCCAGTGGAGGGATTGGCAGAGAGGGGTGGAGGACACTGAATTGGAGGCCAGTAGAGGAATTGGTGGAGAGGGGTGGAGGACACTGAATTGGAGGCCAGTAGAGGAATTGGCGGAGAGGGGTGGAGGACACTGTCTGAAGGTCAGTAAAGGAATTGGTGGAGAGGGGTGGAGGACACTGAATGGAAACCAGTGGAGGGATTGGCAGAGAGGGGTGGAGGACACTGAATTGGAGGCCAGTAGAGGAATTGGCGGAGAGGGGTGGAGGACACTGTATGAAGGCCAGTAGAGGAATTGGCGGAGAGGGGTGGAGGACAGTGAACAGTTGGTAAGGTGAACAAATCTGGCAGCAGCATTCATGATGTACTGAAGGGGAGGAGCCTATGTTAAGGTAATCCAATGAGGAGGAAGTTGCAGTAGTCAGGGCCAGAGGTGACCAGAGGGGCGTATTTTTGAGATGTTGCGGAGGTTGAGGCCGCATGCTTTGGACAGTGGCCCAGATTCAAGAAGCAATTGCGCCCGTGTAACCATGAGTTACACGGCGCAATTGCTTACTTGCTCCGGTGTAACGAGTGCTCCTGATTCAGGAACCTCGTTACACCGGCTGCAGCCTAAAATCTGCGCGGCATAAGGCTCTTATGCCACGCAGATTTTAGGCTGCATTCTTGCGGGGGGCGCTCCCATTGTGTATCAGCGTGTAGTATGCAAATTGCATACTACCACTGATTCACAATCTTGCGCGGGCCCCGCGCAAGCCAGGTACGGAGTTTCCGTACGGCTACTTTAGCGCAAGGCTGCCCCTTCTAATAGCAGGGGCAGCCTGTGCTAAAGTATACCGCCGTTCCCGCATCGCGACGTTCAAATGTTACGTTGTTTGCGTAAGTGCTTCGTGAATGGCGCTGGACGCCATTCACGTTCACTTTGAAGCAAATGACGTCCTTTCGACGTCATTTGCCGCAATGCACGTCGGGAAAGTTTCCCGACGGAGAATGCGCTGTACGCTCGGCGCGGGAGCGCGCCTAATTTAAATGATTCCCGCCCCCGGCGGGATCATTTAACTTGCGCAAGCTTACGCCGGGCAAATTTGCCGGCGCGCCCTCGCGAGTCACGGAGCTACTGCTCCGTGAATCGAGGGCAGCGCAAAATATTTGCGTGGGCGCAGGGCAAAATCGTTGCCCTGCTCCCACGCAAATATCGCGCAAATCTTATTGAATCTGGGCCAGTGATTGGATGTGGGGCCGTACGAAAAGTTCAGAGTCCAGGATTACACCTAGAGCTCTGGAATGCGGCGACGGGTTGATGTTATGAGCTCAGCTTTGAATAGACCGAGTTGGAGGAAGTGGTGTGACATCGAGATTGATATGTCTGTTAGTAAATTAGTGATACGTGAGGAGACTGAAGGAGTGGGTTGAGGGGTAGAGAGAGAGATTTGGGTGGCATCAGTATGGAAATGGTATTGGAAGCCATGGAGCAGGGGTCTTCAAACTACGGCCCTCCAGGTGTTCAGGAACTACAATTCCCATCATGCCTAGTCATGTCTGTGAATGTCAGAGTTTTGCAATGCTTCATGGGATTTGTAGTTCCGTAACAGCTGGAGAGCCGCAGTTTGAGGATCCCTGCGGCATGGAGGCTATAAGCTAACCCATGGAGGAGGTGTAGATCAAGAATAGGAGAGGTCCAAGAACAGAACCTTGGGGGACCCCGACAGAGAAAGGAAGAAGTCGAATTGTAGGTGACACTGAAGGTGAGGGGGGATGGGTAGGATGAAAACAAATGAGTACATTCCCAGAGACCAAAGCAGTGGAGTTTTTTGAGGAGGGGGGCGTGGTCCACGGATTTAAAGGCAACAGAGAGATCCAGGAGTAATGCCGCGTACACACGACCGTTTTTCGGGTTCTAAAAAATTACGTTTTTCAGGCTCTAGAAAAAACAACGTTTTTTTCAACCCGATCATTAAAACGGCCTTGCCTACACACGATCGTGAAAAAAAAATGCTCTAGCAAAGCGCGGTGACGTACAGCGCGTACGACGGCACTATAAAGGGGAAGTTCCATTCGGATGACGCCACCCTTGGGGCTGCTTTTAGCTGATTCCGTGTTAGTAAAAGACGATTCGCGCATTTCTGTCTGTTACAGCGTGATGAATGTGCGATCTCCATTACGAACGCTACTTTTACCAGAACGAGCGCTCCCGTCTCATAACTTGCTTCTGAGCATGCTCGTTTTTTTCACGTCGTTAAAACCCACACACGAACATTTTTTACAACGTTAAAAACGCAGTGAAAAAATAGAGCATGTTGGAATTTTTTTTGGACCATTTTTTAGAACTCCAAAAATGCTCTGAACCAGGGCTCGACAAATCCCGGGCGCCAGGTCGCCATGGCGACTAGAAATGGTGTCCTGGCGACTTGGCTTGGAAGGTGGCGTCATCTGGTGGTGAGCCGTTGGTATTACAAGTTATTACCACCAGATGTGTGAGCTGGCGCCATCTGGTGGTGGCCGTTGGTATTACAAGTTATTACCACCAGATGTGTAAGATGGCACCATCTGGTGGTGGCCGTTGGTATTACAAGTTAAGCATTACAAGTTAAACAGCAATTCTAATGTAATTTTTCACTATTTTCACTGCCATCTTCTTCCCTCTAATTAGAACACCCAAACATTATATATATTTTTTATCCTAACACCCTAGAAAATAAAATGGCGATCGTTGCAATACTTTCTGTCACGCCGTATTTGCGCAGCGGTCTTACAAGCGCACTTTTTTGGGAAAAAAATTACACTTTTTCAATTAAAAAATAAGACAACAGTAAAGTTATCCACATTTTTTGTTAATATTATGAAAGATAATGTTACGCCGAGTAAATTCATACCCAACATGTCACGCTTCAAAATTGCGTCCGCTCGTGGAATGCCGACAAACTTTTACCCTTTAAAATCTTCATAGGCGACGTTTAAAAAAATCTACAGGTTGTATGTTTTGAGTTACAGAGGAGGTCTAGGGCTAGAATTATTGCTCTCGCTCTCTACCAATCGCGGTGATATCTCACATGTGTGGTTTGAACACCGTTTACATATGTGGGCGCTGCTCACGTATGTGATCGCTTCTGCGCGCAAGCTCGTCGGGACGGGGCGCGTTTTCTGGCTCCTAACTTTTTTTAGCTGGCTCCTAGATTCCAAGCAAATTTGTCAAACCCTGGTCTGGCGCACAGATACGACGGCGCACATTTGCACTTACGTCGGCGTAACTTGTTATACGTCGGCGTAAGTGCTTTGTGAATCTGGGCCATAGTCTGGGTGAGAGGCGAGTCAGACACATTCTTTATACCCCCAGGAGGACGTTCCCCTCTTGGGGGTATTGGCATAGATAAGACGTAAAAACACGACAATGCAACATTTTAAACATTAATCTAATTAACAGCTGGGCACCGAGACAAGTCTTATCATTATGGCTCGTAGTCACAGGAATGACCCACCCTACCTCCTTTGTCTATGTGCTGGAAGACGTGAGTTGAGTGGTGTCACGGAACGTCCCCCACACTCCGCTTGAGTGCTTCCGTCATATACCGCTTCCTATCAGTCTGGATATAGATATCAGATATTCCAGCTGCTCTCAAGCACACAACGAGACGAGACTTGTTTGTCTGCTGAACATGGAGTCTTTATTAGAAATAAGAATACAATCTTATATACAGTTAGACCCCTTTCACACTGAATCGTTTTTACAGCGTTTTAGCGTTAAAAATAGCGCTATTAAAACGCTCTCCATGCATCTCAATGGACCCTTTCACACTGAGTCCTGCAAGCAGCATCTTTTCAGCAGCTTTTGGGCGCTGAAAAAAATGCTCCAAAAACACCCCTCTCCATTGAAATGAATTGAAAGCGCTGTAAAACGCTTTACCCTTTCACACTGAGGCGTTGCACTGGCGGGTCGTTGAGAAAAGTCCTGCAAGCAGCATCTTTGGAGCAGCTTTTGGGCGCTGAAAAAAACACTCCAAAAACGCCCCTCTCCATTAAAATGAATTGAAAAGCGCTGTAAAAACGCCTTACCCTTTCACACTGAGGCACTGCAAAAACGCCCTAAAACGTTTCGGGCGCTGGCAGTGTGAAAAGGCTCTGAAAGTACTCGGGCTTTCACATTGGGATTGCAGAAGAGGCTTCGCTCGAATAACGCTCAAAAAACGCCCCAGTGTGAAAGGGGTCTTAAAGAGGAGGTAACTAGAACATAAATTAACATGAGCTAATTAACTAATCATTTACCCAGACCAGGTGACATAGATATGACCTTACAGGGTAGACGTCACATCTCCTCGCTCACCTGCTATAAAATACACAGTATAATAAGTGTAAACACAGGACATCTTCACACAATAGCATCCTCACTTTCAAAGTAGGGCTATTGGACCTGCATTGTATGTAATATCAGAAACCTCAGCATGAAGTGGGGTTTAAATAAAGAGACCTGACCAGTGAGGTGAGGAGGATTCTGGGAATGTCATTTGATTTTACTATTTGTGTTCAGATCTAGAGTTTTCCTCCTGTGAAGTCTGGAGATCACATGACCATCACATTGCCTCCACCTCCCTCCCTGATAGAATAGAGAAATACAAAGAAGATCCTAGAAGTCACCAGAGAGATCATCGAGCTGCTGACAGGAGAGGTGAGCGGTGCCGGGAAGGACGTCATGATGGAGAATCAGCCGCCCCTCACATCACCGGGTAAGAGGAGACTTTATTGTAAAGGAGAGAGCAGTACGGAGGCTCCACCTAGATCCCCCATCATCTGATAAACACATAGAAACAATGTATTCAGTCAGTGTGTGTGTTTCCTACAGATGGATCCAGTAATGGGAACCCACCAGAGAGATGTCCCCGTCCTCTGTATTCCCGGGATTCCACACAGGAAGGTCACACCATCCCCCACCATCATCAGGTAGATGAGGAACAATTATTGGTGGTTATGATTTATACACAAACATGTTTATTATAATGAATGTTTTATTATATATTCAGAGTGGAAACCTCGGGGATGATAATATTGATATTAAAGAAGAGTATAAAGAGGAGGATGAGGAGTATGGAGTGATGGAGGAGTTTTCAGAAGGACACAAGGATATGATGGAGCCACCTAATACCAGGAACCCACCAGAGAGATGTCCCCGTCCTCTGTATTCCCGGGATTCCACACAGGAAGGTCACACCATCCCTCAATATTTAAAGGTTGGTGGAACGGAACATCTAGAACATGGACTTGAGTAGACAAGGGGATTTATTTATGTGACGTCACAATATTAAAGCTTATATCTTACAGATGATATTCTCTCTCTTTTTCTTGGTTTAGAGTGGAGATCCAATCGATATAGAATTTGAGGTGAAATCAGAAGAAGAAGAGACGTATGTGAGGGATGATCAGCAGTCTATGGAGGAGGATGGAATAACGGGGACATTTATAGAGGAGGACACTCCTACAGAGATCAGCACAGGTGGGTCATTAACACTAAATCCATTCCTCCACCTATACTGCTCACTGATTGGTCCAGAGTAGGGCGGGGACTGGGTGATATCAGCCTGTAATCCCCTGGTCACTTTCCTGAGCTGTGTTCCCCGTCCTGTATTCCTGTATTTCTCTCGGATAATCTTCCTTCTCTGTGCTGCAGACACAATTTATGTCTCTAGACTGGATTTATGGAGATTCTGGGGTTCAGCTGGCAGCAAAATGTTGGCTTCCAGTTTCACCATTTTCTCAACCTGTCCGGTGCCCTGAGTGTAGCAAGATCTCAGACAGGAAATATCCTGTACATATGTTATACAGTCTTAAGTGTTTTATCTTATACAATATCTTGTACATTTCATAGTCTTGACTTCTGCTCTCTCCCCTCTAAACATTGTTTCACTTTGTCTCCAGACTGTAAAGTAGAAGATGAGGACATCACACAGTATAGTCCAGGAGAAAACCCGACTACCTCAAATGTCCATCCGGCACCACACAGTGTAGATGGACCATCGTATTCCTCTTATCCTGAGGAACCTCAGACTGTGCGGGACGGTGCCGTCCTTCCAACGTATGTGAGGTATTCCTGTCTTGAGTGCGGGAAATGTTTTTTAGATAAGTCCAAATTTTCAAGACATCAGAGATCTCACACGGGGGAGAAGCCGTATTCCTGTTCTGAGTGCGGAAAATGTTTTTCACAAAAGTCCCATCTTAATGGACATATGAGAGTGCACACAGGTGAGAAGCCGCATTCCTGTCCTGAGTGTGGGAAATGTTTTTCGCAGAAGTCCCAACTTAACAGACATCTGAGATCACACACGGAGGAGAAGCCATATTCCTGTACTGAGTGTTGGAAATGTTTTGGAGAGAAAATAGAACTTGTCACACATCAGAGATCTCACACGGGGGAGAAGCCATTTTCCTGTCTTGAGTGCGGGAAATGTTTTTCAAGGAAGTCCAATCTTTACATACATCAGAGATGGCATATGGCAGACAAGCCGTATTCCTGTGCTGAGTGCGGGAAATGTTTCTCAGAGAAGTCCCATTTTCATAAACACCAGAGAATTCACACAGGAGAGAAGCCGTATTGCTGCTCTGTGTGCGGGAAATGTTTTATACAAAAATCACATCTTGCCAGTCATCAGAGGACTCACACGGGGGAGAAGCCATTTTCCTGTCCTGAGTGTGGAAAATGTTTTATGCAAAAATTCCATCTTGTCAAACATCAGAGGTCTCACACAGGAGAGAAACCATTTTCCTGTTCTGAGTGCAGAAAATGTTTTTCACAGAAGTCCCAACTTAACAGACATCTGAGATCTCACACAGGGGAGAAGCCGTATTCCTGTCCTGAGTGCAGAAAATGTTTTGGAGAGAAAATAGCACTTGTTGAACATCAGAGATCTCACACGGAGGTGAAGCCGTTTTCCTGTCCTGAGTGCGGGAAATGTTTTTCAAGGAAGTCCAATCTTTACACACATCAGAGATTGCATAAGGGAGAAAAATCGTATACCTGTGATGAGTGCGGGAAATGTTTTTCAGAGAAGTCCTACTTTAATAAACACCAGAGATCTCACACAGGAGAGAAGCCGTATTGCTGTTCTGAGTGCGGGAAATGTTATATACAAAAATCACATCTTGCCGATCATCAGAGGTCTCACACGGGAGAGAAACCATTTTCCTGCCCTGAGTGCGGAAAATGTTTTATACAAAAATCACATCTTGCCAAACATCAGAGGTCTCACACGGGAGAGAAACCATTTTCCTGCCCTGAGTGCGGAAAATGTTTTTCACAAAAGGACAACCTTTATACACATCAGAGAATTCATACAGGAGAAAAGCGGCATTCCTGTACTGAGTGCGGGAAATGTTTTGTTCAAAAAAATGAACTTGTCATACATCGGAGGTCTCACACAGGGGAAAAGCCGTTTTGTTGTCCTGAGTGCGGGAAATGTTTCTCAGAGAAGTACAGTTTTAATAAACACCAGAGATCTCACAACGAAGAGAAGCCACATTCCTGTGCTGAGTGCGGGAAATGTTTTGTACAAAAAAAAGAACTTGTCATACATCAGAGATTGCACACAGGGGAAAAGCCGTTTTGTTGTCCTGAGTGCGGGAAATGTTTCTCAGAAAAGAACAGTTTTAATAAACATCGGAGATCTCACACGGGAGACAAGCCGCATTCCTGTTCTGAGTGCGGGAAATGTTTTATACAAAAATCACACCTTGTCGAACATCAGAGGTATCACACGGGGGAGAAGCCATTTTCCTGTTCTGAGTGCGGGAAATGTTTTATACAAAAATCACACCTTGTCGCACATCAGAGGTCTCACACGGGGGAGAAGCCGTATTCCTGTCCTGAGTGTGGGAAATGCTTTTCACAGAAGTCTGATCTTTCCAGACATCAGAAATTGCACACAAAGACAGCACTTCCCTGTCCTGAGTGAGGGAAATGTTCCTCACTGAAGTTCGGTCCTCCTGTACATCAGGGGTCCCACACAACCCTCGAGGTGTATTAGTGAGTGCGGGAAATGTCTTGTATATGAATGTTGCTGGACATGTGGGGAAGAAGCACACCCTGATATACACCTCAGATATACTCCATGGCTGATCTTCATCATGTAAGAAACACTTCATAAGGAGATCAGAGATCACCAAAGACATGGATGAAGTGTTGTACCGTGTTGGCCATTGATAGCAGGAGAAAAATAAAAATGGAGTCATTACCTCTCATTGGCTGAGTACATTTTGTGGTGTGGAGACTTGGAGGTCTATTATTCTGTTGCAAGAGGTCTGTTTTCTCAAGTCGTCTTCCAGGACGAAAAGCGTTAACCCCACCACTAAGAAGGCGGTCCTCTAGGCCTTTTAAAATAAAAATGGAGTCATCACCTCTCATTGGCTGAGTACATTTTGTGGTATGGAGACTTAGAGGTCTGTTATTGTCTTGCAAGAGGTCTGTTTTCTCAAGTCGTCTTCCAGGACGAAACACGTTAACCCCACCACTTAAAAGGCGGTCCTCTAGGCCTTTTAAAATAAAAATGGAGTCATTCCCTCTCATTGGCTGAGGACATTTTGTGGGGGAAGATTTCACAAACACTTCCAGGTCTGTTTCTATAAACTTTGTAGAATGAATGTGTAAAGGAAATGTGTAAGTTCTGTATAGAATTGTATTCTATGTTGTATGTATTGCACACGGCACTAATAATGTTTTCATTCCATGTTTGCATTCTTTCCAGTCCTGATTAGAATTAGCCCCGCCTATGTTACGCCCCTTGTTACCATAAAAGTACAATTGTAATATTAATGTGATCGCTACGTAATCATGTGTATACAAACCTTCCATTGTCTCATAATAAAACACAACACTTATGTGGGAAGAGGCGGAGCGTATCTTCTGTGTCTCTTCCCTCCTGCAGTAGTTATTTATTTGGAACCGCCAATCAATATGAGGATAGGAGTTGCCTATCAATAAAATTCCAGAACAAATGTGACGCGCATCCCCCCAGTCGTGACCGGTATTGGTCATATTTTATTTCAGTGATTTCCTATGGTCATTGGCTCCATCTAGTGGCCATAATGTGTTAGTTCTCTATTTTTACGATTAAGGTTTTTCAGAAGAAATTATGGCCGCTCGATGTTGCCGACGATTATAGGAAATTATTGTTTTTTTTTTAAATCGGGGCCAGAATTCGGAACGGCTGGGAAACGATTGTAACATTCATCTTCCCCCCCCCCCCCATTCACACAGAAGGAATGTACACCACACACTTTCACCCGGAGAACGGCTACGCCACATTTGGGAAGATGCGGAGTGTATCTTTTGTGTCTGTTCCCTCCTGCAGTAGTAGATTTTCTGGTTAGACTGTGCGGGACAGTGCCAGACCATCGTATTCCTCTTATCCTGAGGAACCTCAGACTGTGCGGGACGGTGCCGGACCATCGTATTCCTCTTATCCTGAGGAACCTCAGACTGTGCGGGACAGTGCCAGACCATCGTATTCCTCTTATCCCGAGGAACCTCAGACTGTGCGGGACGGTGCCGGACCATCGTATTCCTCTTATCCTGAGGAACCTCAGACTGTGCGGGACGGTGCCGGACCATCGTATTCCTCTTATCCCGAGGAACCTCAGACTGTGAGGGACGGTGCCGCACCATCGTATTCCTCTTATCCTGAGGAACCTCAGACTGTGCGGGACGGTGCCGGACCATCGTATTCCTCTTATCCTGAGGAACCTCAGACTGTGCGGGACGGTGCCGTCCTTCCAACACATAAGAGATTTCCCTGTACTGAGTGCGGGAAGTGTTTCCGTTTGAAATCCAAACTTAATTTGCATAAAATAACTCACACAGGCGAGAAGCCATATTCCTGCCCTGATTGCGGGAAATGTTTTTCAGATAAGTCCAAATATTCTAGACACCAGAGAATGCACATGGGGGAGAAGCCGTATTCCTGTCCTGAGTGCGGGAAATGTTTTTCACAGAAGTCCCATCTTAACACACATATAAGATTGCACACAGGTAATAAGCCTTATTCCTGTCCTGAGTGCGGGAAATGTTTTTCAGATAAGTCCAAATTTTTTAGACACCAGAGAATGCACATGGGGGAGAAGCCGTTTTCCTGTTCCGAGTGCGGGAAATGTTTTTCACGGAAGTCCCATCTTAACGCACATATAATATTGCACACAGGTGATAAGCCTTATTCCTGTCCCGAGTGCGGGAAATGTTTTTCACGGAAGGCCCATCTTGACAGACATCGGATATCACACTCAGGTGAGAAGCCGTATTCCTGTACTGAGTGTGGGAAATGTTTTGGGCACAAAAGAGAACTTGTCGCACATCAGAACTCTCACACGGGGGAGAAGCCGTTTTCCTGTCCTGAGTGCGGGAAATGTTTTTCGAGGAAATCCAATTGTCACACACACAAGAAACTGCATACGGGAGAAAAGCCGTATTCCTGTATTGAGTGCGGGAAATGTTTTGTAAAAAATTCAAAACTTGTCACGCATCAGAGGTCTCACACGGGCGAAAAGCCGTATTGTTGTCCTGAGTGCGGGAAATGTTTTTCAGATAAGTGCAATGTTTATAAACACATCAAATTTCACATGGGAAAGACGCCGTATTCCTGTTCTGAGTGCGGGAAATGTTTTGTACAAAAATCTGAATTTGTTGCACATCAGAGGTCTCACACGGGGGAGAAGCCATTTTCCTGTCCTGAATGTGGGAAACGTTTTTCACGAACGAGCAACCTTTACAGACATCAGAGATTGCACACAGCAGAAAAGCCGTATTCCTGTACTGAGTGAGGGAAATGTTTTGTACAAAAGTCACAACTTGTCATTCATCAGGGGTCTCATACGGGGGGGGTTAAAGCCGTATTGTTGTCCTAAGTGCAAGAAATGTTTCTCAGATAAGTACAGTTTAAATAAACACTGGAAATCTCGCATGAAGCAGAAGCCGTTTTCCTGTTTTGAGTGCGGGAAATGTTTTTCAGATAAGATCAGATTTTTTAACCATTATGCTGCGTACACACGATAATTTTTCGGGGTGTAAAAAACAAAGGGGTAGATTCAAGAAGCAATTGCGCCTGTGTAACCATAGTTACACAGCGCAATTGCTTACGTGCCCCGGCGTAACGAGTGCTCCTGATTCAGGAACCTCGTTATGCCGACTGCAGCCTAAGATCTGCGTGGCATAAGGCTCTTATGCCCGCATATCTTAGGCTGCATTCTAGCGGTGGCCGCTAGGTGGCGTTCCCGTTGTGCTCAGCGTATAGTATGCAAATCGCATACTAACGCCGATTCACAACGTTGCGCGAGCCCTGCGTACGCAATTTACGTCGTTTACGTACGGCGGTTTTCGCGCAAGGCTGCCCCTGCTATTAGCAGGGGCAGCCCATGTTACGTATACCCGTCGTTCCCACGTCGCGAAATTTGAATTTTACGTAGTTTGCGTAAGTGAATCGTGAATGGCGCTGGATGCCATTCACGTTCACTTTGAAGCAAATGACGTCCTTGCGACGTCATTTGCCGCAATGCACGTTGGGAAACTTTCCCGAAGGAGCATGCGCTCTACGCTCGGCGCGGGAACGCGCCTAATTTAAATGATTCCCGCCCCCTACAGGATCATTTAAATTGCGTGCTCTTGCGCCGGGCATTTTGCCGGCGCGCCCGCACAATTTACGGAGCTTATGCTCCGTGAATCGAGGGCAGCACAAAAAAATTGCGGGGGCGCAGGGCAAAATCGTTGCCCT